>NW_028127742.1:0-46230 GCF_965231255.1 Vanellus vanellus
GTGAGGACCAGCATCACTTTTCCCCGCTGGCACCTTTGCTGTGGCAGCAAAAGCTGGATGTTTGTCTTTTTTGCTCTCTTGGCCGCTGAAAGTTAAAAATAGGGGCTTTTGAGGATCGAGTTTGCAGGAAAGCAGAGAGGGCCAAATTGTCTGGGGCATTTGAAGGGGTTCCAGGAGCCAGTGAGGACCAGCATCACTTTTCCCCGCTGGCACCTTTGCTGTGGCAGCAAAAGATGGACGTTGACTTCTTTGCTCTGTTGGCCCCCGAAAGTGAAAAATAGGTGCTTTTGAGTATAGAGTGCGCAGGAAAGCAGAGAGGGCCAAATTGTATGGGGCATTTGAAGGGTTCCAGGAGGCAGTGAGGACCAGCATCACATTTCCCTGCTGGCACCTGTGCTGCTGCAGCAAAAGTTGGACGTTTGTCTTTTTTGCTCTGTTGGGCGCCGAAAGTGAAAAATGGTGCTTTTGTGGATAGAGTGCGCAGGAAAGCAGAGAGGGCCAAATTGTGTGGGGCATTTAAATGGGTTCCAGGAGGCAGTGAGGACCAGCATCACTTTTCCCCGCTGGCACCTTTGCTGTGGCAGCAAAAGCTGGACGTTTGTCTTTTTTGTTCTGTTGGCTGCCTAAAGTGAAAAATAGGGGCTTTTGAGGATAGAGTGCGCAGGAAAGCAGAGAGGGCCAAATTGTGTGACGCATCTGAAGGAGTTCCAGGGGGCAGTGAGGACCAGCATCATTTTTTCCCTGCTGGCACCTTTGCTGTTGCTGCAAAAGCTGGACGTTGACTTCTTTGCTCTGTTGGCCCCCGAAAGTGAAAAAAGGTGCTTTTGAGGATAGAGTGGGCAGGAAAGCAGAGAGGGCCAAATTGTGTGGGGCATTTGAAGGGGTTCCAGGAGGCAGTGAGGACCAGCATCACTTTTCCCCGCTGCCACCTTTGCTGTGGCAGCAAAAGCTGGACGTTGACTTCTTTGCTCTGTTGGCCGCCGAAAGTGAAAAAAGCTGCTTTTGAGGATAGAGTCCTCAGGAAATCAGAGAGGGCCAAAGTGTGTGGGGCATTTGAAGGGGTTCCAGGAGGCAGTGAGGACCAGCATCACTTTTCCCCGCTGGCACCTTTGCTGTGGCAGCAAAAGCTGGATGTTTGTCTTTTTTGCTCTCTTGGCCGCTGAAAGTTAAAAATAGGGGCTTTTGAGGATCGAGTTTGCAGGAAAGCAGAGAGGGCCAAATTGTCTGGGGCATTTGAAGGGGTTCCAGGAGCCAGTGAGGACCAGCATCACTTTTCCCCGCTGGCACCTTTGCTGTGGCAGCAAAAGATGGACGTTTACTTCTTTGCTCTGTTGGCCCCCGAAAGTGAAAAATAGGTGCTTTTGAGTATAGAGTGCGCAGGAAAGCAGAGAGGGCCAAATTGTATGTAGGGGGCATTTGAAGGGGTTCCAGGAGGCAGTGAGGACCAGCATCACATTTCCCTGCTGGCACCTGTGCTGCTGCAGCAAAAGTTGGACGTTTGTCTTTTTTGCTCTGTTGGGCGCCGAAAGTGAAAAATGGTGCTTTTGTGGATAGAGTGCGCAGGAAAGCAGAGAGGGCCAAATTGTGTGGGGCATTTAAATGGGTTCCAGGAGGCAGTGAGGACCAGCATCACTTTTCCCCGCTGGCACCTTTGCTGTGGCAGCAAAAGCTGGACGTTTGTCTTTTTTGCTCTGTTTGCTGCCTAAAGTGAAAAATAGGGGCTTTTGAGGATAGAGTGCGCAGGAAAGCAGAGAGGGCCAAATTGTGTGACGCATCTGAAGGAGTTCCAGGGGGCAGTGAGGACCAGCATCATTTTTCCCTGCTGGCACCTTTGCTGTTGCTGCAAAAGCTGGACGTTGACTTCTTTGCTCTGTTGGCCCCCGAAAGTGAAAAAAGCTGCTTTTGAGGATAGAGTGGGCAGGAAAGCAGAGAGGGCAAAATTGTCTGGGGCATTTGAAGGGGTTCCAGGAGGCAGTGAGGACCAGCATCACTTTTCCCCGCTGGCACATTTGCTGTGGCAGCAAAAGCTGGACGTTTTTCTTCTTTGCTCTGTTGGCCGCCGAAAGTGAAAAATAGGGGCTTTTTAGGATAGAGTGCGCAGGAAAGCAGAGAGGGCCAAATTGTATGGGGCATTTGAAGGGGTTCCAGGAGGCAGTGAGGACCAGCATCACTTTTCCCTGCTGGCACCTTTGCTGTGGCAGCAAAAGCTGGACGTTTGTCTTTTTTGCTCCAACCAGCGGCGAAAGTGAAAAAAGGTGCTTTTGAGGATAGAGTGGGCGGGAAAGCAGAGAGGGCCAAATTGTGTGGGGCATTTGAAGGGGTTCCAGGAGGCAGTGAGGACCAGCATCACTTTTCCCCGCTGGCACTTTTTCTGTGGCAACAAATGATGGACGTTTGTCCTTTTCGCCCTGTTGGCCTCCGAAAGTTAAAAAAGGTGCTTTGTGGATAGAGTGCGCAGGAAAGCAGAGAGGGCCAAATTGTATGGGGCATTTGAAGGGGTTCCAGGAGGCAGTGAGGACCAGCATCACTTTTCCCCGCTGGCACCTGTGCTGTGGCAGTAAAAGCTGGACGTTTGTCTTTTTTGCTCTCTTGGCCGCCGAAAGTGAAAAATAGGGGCTTTTGAGGATAGAGTGCGCAGGAAAGCAGAGAGGGCCAAATTGTCTGGGGCATCTGAAGGAGTTCCAGGAGGCAGTGAGGACCAGCATCACTTTTCCCCGCTGGCACCTTTCCTGTTGCTGCAAAAGCTGGACGTTGACCTCATTGGTCTGTTGGCCCCCGAAAGTGAAAAAAGCTGCTTTTGAGCATAGAGTGCGCAGGAAAGCAGAGAGGGCCAAATTGTCTGGGGCATTTGAAGGGGTTCCAGGAGGCAGTGAGGACCAGCATCACTTTTCCCTGCTGGCACCTTTGCTGTGGCACCAAAAGGTGGACGTTTGTCCTTTTTGCTCTGTTGGCCGCCGAAATTTAAAAAAGGTGCTTTTGTGGATAGAGTGCGCAGGAAAGCAGAGAGGGCCAAATTGTATGGGGCATTTGAAGGGGTTCCAGGAGGCAGTGAGGACCAGCATCACTTTTCCCCGCTGGCACCTTTGCTGTGGCAGCAAAAGCTGGACGTTGACTTCTTTGCTCTGTTGGCCGCCGAAAGTGAAAAATAGGGGCTTTTGAGGATAGAGTCCTCAGGAAATCAGAGAGGGCTAAAGTGTGTGGTGCATTTGAAGGGGTTCCAGGAGGCAGTGAGGACCAGCATCACTTTTCCCCGCTGGCACCTTTGCTGTGGCAGCAAAAGCTGGACGTTTGACTTTTTTTCTCTCTTGGCCGCTGAAAGTGAAAAATAGGGGCTTTTGAGGATAGAGTACGCAGGAAAGCAGAGAGGGCCAAATTGTCTGGGGCATCTGAAGGAGTTCCAGGAGGCAGTGAGGACCAGCATCACTTTTCCCTGCTGCCACCTTTGCTATGGCACCAAAAGCTGGACGTTTGTCTTTTTTGCTTTGTTGGTCTCCGAAAGTTAAAAATAGGTGCTTTTGAGGATAGAGTGCGCAGGAAAGCAGAGAGGGCCAAATTGTCTGGGGCATTTGAAGGGGTTCCAGGAGGCAGTGAGGACCAGCATCACTTTTCCCCGCTGGCACCTTTGCTGTGGCAGCAAAAGCTGGACGTTGACTTCTTTGCTCTGTTGGCCGCCGAAAGTGAAAAAAGGTGCTTTTGAGGACAGAGTCTTCAGGAAATCAGAGAGGGCCAAACTGTGTGGAGCATTTGAAGGGGTTCCAGGAGTCAGTGAGGACCAGCATCACTTTTCCCCGCTGGCACCTTTTCTGTGGCAGCAAAAGCTGGACGTTCGTCTTTTTTGCTCTCTTGGCCGCCGAAAGTGAAAAATAGGGGCTTTTGAGGATCGAGTTTGCAGGAAAGCAGAGAGGGCCAAATTGTCTGGGGCATCTGAAGGAGTTCCAGGAGGCAGTGAGGACCAGCATCACTTTTCCACGCTGGCACCTTTGCTGTGGCAGCAAAAGCTGGACGTTTGACTTCTTTGCTGTGTTGGCCCCCGAAAGTGAAAAAAGCTGCTTTTGAGGATCGAGTTTGCAGGAAAGCAGAGAGGGCCAAATTGTGTGGGGCATTTGAAGGGGTTCCAGGAGGCAGTGAGGACCAGCATCACTTTTCCCCGCTGGCACCTTTGCTGTTGCAGCAAAATCTGGACGTTGACTTCTTTGCTCTGTTGGCCGCTGAAAGTGAAAAAAGATGCTTTTGAGGATAGAGTCCTCAGGAAATCAGAGAGGGCCAAAGTGTGTGGGGCATTTGAAGGGGTTCCAGGAGGCAGTGAGGACCAGCATCACTTTTCCCCGCTGGCACCTTTGCTGTGGCAGCAAAAGCTGGATGTTTGTCTTTTTTGCTCTCTTGGCCGCTGAAAGTTAAAAATAGGGGCTTTTGAGGATTGAGTTTGCAGGAAAGCAGAGAGGGCCAAATTGTATGGGGCATTTGAAGGGGTTCCAGGAGGCAGTGAGGACCAGCATCACTTTTCCCTGCTGGCACCTTTGCTGTGGCACCAAAAGGTGGACGTTTGTCCTTTTTGCTCTGTTGGCCGCCGAAAGTTAAAAAAGGTGCTTTTGTGGATAGAGTGCGCAGGAAAGCAGAGAGGGCCAAATTGTATGGGGCATTTGAAGGGGTTCCAGGAGGCAGTGAGGACCAGCATCACTTTTCCCCGCTGGCACCTTTGCTGTGGCAGCAAAAGATGGACGTTTTTCTTCTTTGCTCTGTTGGCCGCCGAAAGTGAAAAATAGGGGCTTTTTAGGATAGAGTGCGCAGGAAAGCAGAGAGGGCCAAATTGTATGGGGCATTTGAAGGGGTTCCAGGAGGCAGTGAGGACCAGCATCACTTTTCCCTGCTGGCACCTTTGCTGTGGCAGCAAAAGCTGGACGTTTGTCTTTTTTGCTCCAACCAGCGGCGAAAGTGAAAAAAGGTGCCTTTGAGGATAGAGTGGGCGGGAAAGCAGAGAGTGCCAAATTGTGTGGGGCATTTGAAGGGGTTCCAGGAGGCAGTGAGGACCAGCATCACTTTTCCCCGCTGGCACCTTTTCTGTGGCAACAAATGATGGACGTTTGTCCTTTTCGCCCTGTTGGCCTCCGAAAGTTAAAAAAGGTGCTTTGTGGATAGAGTGCGCAGGAAAGCAGAGAGGGCCAAATTGTATGGGGCATTTGAAGGGGTTCCAGGAGGCAGTGAGGACCAGCATCACTTTTCCCCGCTGGCACCTGTGCTGTGGCAGTAAAAGCTGGACGTTTGTCTTTTTTGCTCTCTTGGCCGCCGAAAGTGAAAAATAGGGGCTTTTGAGGATAGAGTGCGCAGGAAAGCAGAGAGGGCCAAATTGTCTGGGGCATCTGAAGGAGTTCCAGGAGGCAGTGAGGACCAGCATCACTTTTCCCCGCTGGCACCTTTCCTGTTGCTGCAAAAGCTGGACGTTGACCTCATTGGTCTGTTGGCCCCCGAAAGTGAAAAAAGCTGCTTTTGAGCATAGAGTGCGCAGGAAAGCAGAGAGGGCCAAATTGTCTGGGGCATTTGAAGGGGTTCCAGGAGGCAGTGAGGACCAGCATCACTTTTCCCTGCTGGCACCTTTGCTGTGGCACCAAAAGGTGGACGTTTGTCCTTTTTGCTCTGTTGGCCGCCGAAATTTAAAAAAGGTGCTTTTGTGGATAGAGTGCGCAGGAAAGCAGAGAGGGCCAAATTGTATGGGGCATTTGAAGGGGTTCCAGGAGGCAGTGAGGACCAGCATCACTTTTCCCCGCTGGCACCTTTGCTGTGGCAGCAAAAGCTGGACGTTGACTTCTTTGCTCTGTTGGCCGCCGAAAGTGAAAAATAGGGGCTTTTGAGGATAGAGTCCTCAGGAAATCAGAGAGGGCTAAAGTGTGTGGTGCATTTGAAGGGGTTCCAGGAGGCAGTGAGGACCAGCATCACTTTTCCCCGCTGGCACCTTTGCTGTGGCAGCAAAAGCTGGACGTTTGACTTTTTTTCTCTCTTGGCCGCTGAAAGTGAAAAATAGGGGCTTTTGAGGATAGAGTATGCAGGAAAGCAGAGAGGGCCAAATTGTCTGGGGCATCTGAAGGAGTTCCAGGAGGCAGTGAGGACCAGCATCACTTTTCCCTGCTGCCACCTTTGCTATGGCACCAAAAGCTGGACGTTTGTCTTTTTTGCTTTGTTGGCCTCCGAAAGTTAAAAATAGGTGCTTTTGAGGATAGAGTGCGCAGGAAAGCAGAGAGGGCCAAATTGTCTGGGGCATTTGAAGGGGTTCCAGGAGGCAGTGAGGACCAGCATCACTTTTCCCCGCTGGCACCTTTGCTGTGGCAGCAAAAGCTGGACGTTGACTTCTTTGCTCTGTTGGCCGCCGAAAGTGAAAAAAGGTGCTTTTGAGGACAGAGTCTTCAGGAAATCAGAGAGGGCCAAACTGTGTGGAGCATTTGAAGGGGTTCCAGGAGGCAGTGAGGACCAGCATCACTTTTCCCTGCTGGCACCTTTTCTGTGGCAGCAAAAGCTGGACGTTCGTCTTTTTTGCTCTCTTGGCCGCCGAAAGTGAAAAATAGGGGCTTTTGAGGATCGAGTTTGCAGGAAAGCAGAGAGGGCCAAATTGTCTGGGGCATCTGAAGGAGTTCCAGGAGGCAGTGAGGACCAGCATCACTTTTCCACGCTGGCACCTTTGCTGTGGCAGCAAAAGCTGGACGTTTGACTTCTTTGCTGTGTTGGCCCCCGAAAGTGAAAAAAGCTGCTTTTGAGGATCGAGTTTGCAGGAAAGCAGAGAGGGCCAAATTGTGTGGGGCATTTGAAGGGGTTCCAGGAGGCAGTGAGGACCAGCATCACTTTTCCCCGCTGGCACCTTTGCTGTTGCAGCAAAATCTGGACGTTGACTTCTTTGCTCTGTTGGCCGCTGAAAGTGAAAAAAGATGCTTTTGAGGATAGAGTCCTCAGGAAATCAGAGAGGGCCAAAGTGTGTGGGGCATTTGAAGGGGTTCCAGGAGGCAGTGAGGACCAGCATCACTTTTCCCCGCTGGCACCTTTGCTGTGGCAGCAAAAGCTGGATGTTTGTCTTTTTTGCTCTCTTGGCCGCTGAAAGTTAAAAATAGGGGCTTTTGAGGATTGAGTTTGCAGGAAAGCAGAGAGGGCCAAATTGTCTGGGGCATTTGAAGGGGTTCCAGGAGCCAGTGAGGACCAGCATCACTTTTCCCCGCTGGCACCTTTGCTGTGGCAGCAAAAGATGGACGTTGACTTCTTTGCTCTGTTGGCCCCCGAAAGTGAAAAATAGGTGCTTTTGAGTATAGAGTGCGCAGGAAAGCAGAGAGGGCCAAATTGTATGGGGCATTTGAAGGGGTTCCAGGAGGCAGTGAGGACCAGCATCACATTTCCCTGCTGGCACCTGTGCTGCTGCAGCAAAAGTTGGACGTTTGTCTTTTTTGCTCTGTTGGGCGCCGAAAGTGAAAAATGGTGCTTTTGTGGATAGAGTGCGCAGGAAAGCAGAGAGGGCCAAATTGTGTGGGGCATTTAAATGGGTTCCAGGAGGCAGTGAGGACCAGCATCACTTTTCCCCGCTGGCACCTTTGCTCTGGCAGCAAAAGATGGACGTTTGTCTTTTTTGCTGTCTTTGACGCCGAAAATAAAAAATAGGGGCTTTTGAGGATCGAATTTGCAGGAAAGCAGAGAGGGCCAAATTGTATGGGGCATTTGAAGGGGTTCCAGGAGGCAGTGAGGACCAGCATCACTTTTCCCTGCTGGCACCTTTGCTGTGGCACCAAAAGGTGGACGTTTGTCCTTTTTGCTCTGTTGGCCGCCGAAAGTTAAAAAAGGTGCTTTTGTGGATAGAGTGCGCAGGAAAGCAGAGAGGGCCAAATTGTATGGGGCATTTGAAGGGGTTCCAGGAGGCAGTGAGGACCAGCATCACTTTTCCCCGCTGGCACCTTTGCTGTGGCAGCAAAAGCTGGACGTTGACTTCTTTGCTCTGTTGGCCGCCGAAAGTGAAAAATAGGGGCTTTTGAGGATAGAGTCCTCAGGAAATCAGAGAGGGCTCAAGTGTGTGGTGCATTTGAAGGGGTTCCAGGAGGCAGTGAGGACCAGCATCACTTTTCCCCGCTGGCACATTTGCTGTGGCAGCAAAAGCTGGACGTTTGACTTTTTTTCTCTCTTGGCCGCCGAAAGTGAAAAATAGGGGCTTTTGAGGATAGAGTGCGCAGGAAAGCAGAGAGGGCCAAATTGTCTGGGGCATCTGAAGGAGTTCCAGGAGGCAGTGAGGACCAGCATCACTTTTCCCTGCTGCCACCTTTGCTATGGCACCAAAAGCTGGACGTTTGTCTTTTTTGCTTTGTTGGCCTCCGAAAGTTAAAAATAGGTGCTTTTGAGGATAGAGTGCGCAGGAAAGCAGAGAGGGCCAAATTTTCTGGGGCATTTGAAGGGGTTCCAGGAGGCAGTGAGGACCAGCATCACTTTTCCCCGCTGGCACCTTTGCTGTGGCAGCAAAAGCTGGACGTTGACTTCTTTGCTCTGTTGGCCGCCGAAAGTGAAAAAAGGTGCTTTTGAGGACAGAGTCTTCAGGAAATCAGAGAGGGCCAAACTGTGTGGATCATTTGAAGGGGTTCCAGGAGGCAGTGAGGACCAGCATCACTTTTCCCCGCTGGCACCTTTGCTGTGGCAGCAAAAGCTGGACGTTGACTTCTTTGCTCTGTTGGCCGCCGAAAGTGAAAAATAGGGGCTTTTGAGGATCGAGTCCTCAGGAAATCAGAGAGGGCCAAATTGTGTGGGGCATTTGAAGGGGTTCCAGGAGGCAGTGAGGACCAGCATCACTTTTCCCCGCTGCCACCTTTGCTGTGGCAGCAAAAGCTGGACGTTTGTCTTTTTTGCTCTCTTGGCCGCCGAAAGTGAAAAATAGGAGCTTTTGAGGATCGAGTGCGCAGGAAAGCAGAGAGGGCCAAATTGTCTGGGGCATCTGAAGGAGTTCCAGGAGGCAGTGAGGACCAGCATCACTTTTCCCCGCTGGCACTTTTGCTGTGGCAGCAAAAGCTGGACGTTTGTCTTTTTTGCTCTGTCGGCTGCCGAAAGTGAAAAAAGGTGTTTTTGAGGATAGAGTGAGCAGGAAAGCAGAGAGTGCCCAATTGTATGGGGCATTTGAAGGGGTTCCAGGAGGCAGTGAGGACCAGCATCACTTTTCCCCGTTGGAACCTTTGCTGTTGCTGCAAATGCTGGACGTTGACTTCTTTGCTCTGTTGGCCGCCGAAAGTGAAAAATAGGGGCTTTTGAGGATCTAGTCCTCAGGAAATCAGAGAGGGCCAAAGTGTGTGGGGCATTTGAAGGGGTTCCAGGAGGCAGTGAGGACCAGCATCACTTTTCCCCGCTGGCACCTTTGCTGTGGCAGCAAAAGCTGGACGTTTGTCTTTTTTGCTCTGTTGGCCGCCGAAAGTGAAAAATAGGGGCTTTTGAGGATAGAGTGCGCAGGAAAGCAGAGAGGGCCAAATTGTCTGGGGCATCTGAAGGAGTTCCAGGAGGCAGTGAGGACCAGCATCACTTTTCCCCGCTGGCACCTTTGCTGTTGCTGCAAAAGCTGGACGTTGACTTCTTTGCTCTGTTGGCCCCCGAAAGTGAAAAAAGCTGCTTTTGAGGATAGAGTGCGCAGGAAAGCAGAGAGGGCCAAATTGTCTGGGGCATCTGAAGGAGTTCCAGGAGGCAGTGAGGACCAGCATCACTTTTCCACGCTGGCACCTTTGCTGTGGCAGCAAAAGCTGGACGTTTGACTTCTTTGCTGTGTTGGCCCCCGAAAGTGAAAAAAGCTGCTTTTGAGGATCGAGTTTGCAGGAAAGCAGAGAGGGCCAAATTGTGTGGGGCATTTGAAGGGGTTCCAGGAGGCAGTGAGGACCAGCATCACTTTTCCCCGCTGGCACCTTTGCTGTTGCAGCAAAATCTGGACGTTGACTTCTTTGCTCTGTTGGCCGCCGAAAGTGAAAAAAGCTGCTTTTGAGGATAGAGTCCTCAGGAAATCAGAGAGGGCCAAAGTGTGTGGGGCATTTGAAGGGGTTCCAGGAGGCAGTGAGGACCAGCATCACTTTTCCCCGCTGGCACCTTTGCTGTGGCAGCAAAAGCTGGATGTTTGTCTTTTTTGCTCTCTTGGCCGCTGAAAGTTAAAAATAGGGGCTTTTGAGGATCGAGTTTGCAGGAAAGCAGAGAGGGCCAAATTGTCTGGGGCATTTGAAGGGGTTCCAGGAGCCAGTGAGGACCAGCATCACTTTTCCCCGCTGGCACCTTTGCTGTGGCAGCAAAAGATGGACGTTGACTTCTTTGCTCTGTTGGCCCCCGAAAGTGAAAAATAGGTGCTTTTGAGTATAGAGTGCGCAGGAAAGCAGAGAGGGCCAAATTGTATGGGGCATTTGAAGGGGTTCCAGGAGGCAGTGAGGACCAGCATCACATTTCCCTGCTGGCACCTGTGCTGCTGCAGCAAAAGTTGGACGTTTGTCTTTTTTGCTCTGTTGGGCGCCGAAAGTGAAAAATGGTGCTTTTGTGGATAGAGTGCGCAGGAAAGCAGAGAGGGCCAAATTGTGTGGGGCATTTAAATGGGTTCCAGGAGGCAGTGAGGACCAGCATCACTTTTCCCCGCTGGCACCTTTGCTGTGGCAGCAAAAGCTGGACGTTTGTCTTTTTTGTTCTGTTGGCTGCCTAAAGTGAAAAATAGGGGCTTTTGAGGATAGAGTGCGCAGGAAAGCAGAGAGGGCCAAATTGTGTGACGCATCTGAAGGAGTTCCAGGGGGCAGTGAGGACCAGCATCATTTTTCCCTGCTGGCACCTTTGCTGTTGCTGCAAAAGCTGGACGTTGACTTCTTTGCTCTGTTGGCCCCCGAAAGTGAAAAAAGCTGCTTTTGAGGATCGAGTTTGCAGGAAAGCAGAGAGGGCCAAATTGTGTGGGGCATTTGAAGGGGTTCCAGGAGGCAGTGAGGACCAGCATCACTTTTCCCCGCTGCCACCTTTGCTGTGGCAGCAAAAGCTGGACGTTGACTTCTTTGCTCTGTTGGCCCCCGAAAGTGAAAAAAGCTGCTTTTGAGGATAGAGTCCTCAGGAAATCAGAGAGGGCCAAAGTGTGTGGGGCATTTGAAGGGGTTCCAGGAGGCAGTGAGGACCAGCATCACTTTTCCCCGCTGGCACCTTTGCTGTGGCAGCAAAAGCTGGATGTTTGTCTTTTTTGCTCTCTTGGCCGCTGAAAGTTAAAAATAGGGGCTTTTGAGGATCGAGTTTGCAGGAAAGCAGAGAGGGCCAAATTGTCTGGGGCATTTGAAGGGGTTCCAGGAGCCAGTGAGGACCAGCATCACTTTTCCCCGCTGGCACCTTTGCTGTGGCAGCAAAAGATGGACGTTGACTTCTTTGCTCTGTTGGCCCCCGAAAGTGAAAAATAGGTGCTTTTGAGTATAGAGTGCGCAGGAAAGCAGAGAGGGCCAAATTGTATGGGGCATTTGAAGGGGTTCCAGGAGGCAGTGAGGACCAGCATCACATTTCCCTGCTGGCACCTGTGCTGCTGCAGCAAAAGTTGGACGTTTGTCTTTTTTGCTCTGTTGGGCGCCGAAAGTGAAAAATGGTGCTTTTGTGGATAGAGTGCGCAGGAAAGCAGAGAGGGCCAAATTGTGTGGGGCATTTAAATGGGTTCCAGGAGGCAGTGAGGACCAGCATCACTTTTCCCCGCTGGCACCTTTGCTGTGGCAGCAAAAGCTGGACGTTTGTCTTTTTTGCTATGTTGGCTGCCTAAAGTGAAAAATAGGGGCTTTTGAGGATAGAGTGCGCAGGAAAGCAGAGAGGGCCAAATTGTGTGACGCATCTGAAGGAGTTCCAGGGGGCAGTGAGGACCAGCATCATTTTTCCCTGCTGGCACCTTTGCTGTTGCTGCAAAAGCTGGACGTTGACTTCTTTGCTCTGTTGGCCCCCGAAAGTGAAAAAAGCTGCTTTTGAGGATAGAGTGGGCAGGAAAGCAGAGAGGGCCAAATTGTGTGGGGCATTTGAAGGGGTTCCAGGAGGCAGTGAGGACCAGCATCACTTTTCCCCGCTGGCACATTTGCTGTGGCAGCAAAAGCTGGACGTTTTTCTTCTTTGCTCTGTTGGCCGCCGAAAGTGAAAAATAGGGGCTTTTTAGGATAGAGTGCGCAGGAAAGCAGAGAGGGCCAAATTGTATGGGGCATTTGAAGGGGTTCCAGGAGGCAGTGAGGACCAGCATCACTTTTCCCTGCTGGCACCTTTGCTGTGGCAGCAAAAGCTGGACGTTTGTCTTTTTTGCTCCAACCAGCGGCGAAAGTGAAAAAAGGTGCTTTTGAGGATAGAGTGGGCGGGAAAGCAGAGAGGGCCAAATTGTGTGGGGCATTTGAAGGGGTTCCAGGAGGCAGTGAGGACCAGCATCACTTTTCCCCGCTGGCACCTTTTCTGTGGCAACAAATGATGGACGTTTGTCCTTTTCGCCCTGTTGGCCTCCGAAAGTTAAAAAAGGTGCTTTGTGGATAGAGTGCGCAGGAAAGCAGAGAGGGCCAAATTGTATGGGGCATTTGAAGGGGTTCCAGGAGGCAGTTAGGACCAGCATCACTTTTCCCCGCTGGCACCTGTGCTGTGGCAGTAAAAGCTGGACGTTTGTCTTTTTTGCTCTCTTGGCCGCCGAAAGTGAAAAATAGGGGCTTTTGAGGATAGAGTGCGCAGGAAAGCAGAGAGGGCCAAATTGTCTGGGGCATCTGAAGGAGTTCCAGGAGGCAGTGAGTACCAGCATCACTTTTCCCCGCTGGCACCTTTGCTGTGACACCAAAAGATGGACGTTTGTCTTTTTTGCTCTGTTGGGCGCCGAAAGTAAAAAAAGGTGCTTTTGAGGATAGAGTGGGCAGGAAAGCACAGAGGGCTAAATTGTGTGGGGCATATGAAGGGGTTCCAGGAGGCAGTGAGGACCAGCATCACTTTTCCCCGCTGGCACCTTTGCTGTGGCAGCAAAAGCTGGACGTTATTCTTTTTTGCTCTCTTGGCCGCCGAAAGTGAAAAATAGGGGCTTTTGAGGATCGAGTGCGCAGTAAAGCAGAGAGGGCCAAATTGTCTGGGGCATCTGAAGGAGTTCCAGGAGGCAGTGAGGACCAGCAACACTTTTCCCCGCTGCCACCTTTGCTGTGGCAGCAAAAGCTGGACGTTTGTCTTTTTTGCTCTCTTGGCCGCCGAAAGTGAAAAAAGGTGCTTTTGAGGATAGAGTCCTCAGGAAAGCAGAGAGGGCCAAATTGTTTGGGGCATTAAAGGGGTTCCAGGAGGCAGTGAGGACCAGCATCACTTTTCCCCGCTGGCACCTTTGCTGTGGCTGCAAAAGCTGGACGTTTGTCTTTTTTGCTCTATTGGGCGCCGAAAGTGAAAAAAGGTGCTTTTGAGGATAGAGTGGGAAGGAAAGCAGAGAGGGAAAAATTGTGTGGGGCATTTGAAGGGGTTCCAGGATGCAGTGAGGACCAGCATCACTTTTCCCCGCTGGCACCTTTGCTGTTGCAGCAAAAGCTGTACGTTGACTTCTTTGCTCTGTTGGCCGCCGAAAGTGAAAAAAGCTGCTTTTGAGGATAGAGTCCTCAGGAAATCAGAGAGGGCCAAAGTGTGTGGGGCATTTGAAGGGGTTCCAGGAGGCAGTGAGGACCAGCATCACTTTTCCCCGCTGAAACCTTTACTGTGGCAGCAAAAGCTGGACGTTTTCCTTTTTTGCTCTCTTGGCCGCCGAAAGTGAAAAATAGGGGCTTTTGAGGATAGAGTGCGCAGCAAAGCAGAGAGGGCCAAATTGTCTGGGGCATTTGAATGGGTTCCAGGAGGCAGTGAGGACCAGCATCACTTTTCCCCGCTGGCACCTTTGCTGTGGCAGCAAAAGCTGGACGTTGACTTCTTTGCTCTGTTGGCCCCCGAAAGTGAAAAATAGGTGCTTTTGAGGATAGAGTGCGCAGGAAAGCAGAGAGGGCCAAATTGTATGGGGCATTTGAAGGGGTTCCAGGAGGCAGTGAGGACCAGCATCACTTTTCCCCGCTGGCACCTTTGCTGTGGCAGCAAAAGTTGGACGTTTGTCTTTTTTGCTCTGTTGGGCGCCGAAAGTGAAAAAAGGTGCTTTTGAGGATAGAGTGGGCAGGAAAGCAGAGAGTGCCAAATTGTGTGGGGCATTTGAAGGGGTTCCAGGAGGCAGTGAGGACCAGCATCACTTTTCCCCGCTGGCACCTTTGCTGTGCCAGCAAAAGATGGACGTTTGTATTTTTGCTGTCTTGGCCGCCGAAAATGAAAAATAGGGGCTTTTGAGGATCGAATTTGCAGGAAAGCAGAGAGGGCCAAATTGTATGGGGCATTTGAAGGGGTTCCAGGAGGCAGTGAGGACCAGCATCACTTTTCCCTGCTGGCACCTTTGCTGTTGCTGCAAAAGCTGGACGTTTGTCTTTTTTGCTCTCTTGTCCGCCGAAAGTGAAAAAAGGTGCTTTTGAGGATAGAGTGGGCAGGAAAGCAGGGAGGGCCAAATTGTATGGGGCATTTGAAGGGGTTCCAGGAGGCAGTGAGGACCAGCATCACTTTTCCCCGCTGGCACCTTTGCTGTGGCACCAAAAGTTGGACGTTGAATTCTTTGCTCTGTTTGCCGCTGAAAGTTAAAAAAGCTGCTTTTGAGGATAGAGTCCTCAGGAAATCAGAGAGGGCCAAAGTGTGTGGGGCATTTGAAGGGGTTCCAGGAGGCAGTGAGGACCAGCATCACTTTTCCCTGCTGGCACCTTTGCTGTGGCAGCAAAAGCTGGACGTTTTTCTTTTTTGCTCTCTTGGCCGCCGAAAGTGAAAAATAGGGGCTTTTGAGGATCGAGTGCGCAGGAAAGAAGAGAGGGCCAAATTGTCTGGGGCATCTGAAGGAGTTCCAGGAGGCAGTGATGACCAGCATCACTTTTCACCGCTGGCACCTTTGCTGTGGCAGCAAAAGCTGGACGTTTGTCTTTTTTGCTCTGTTGGCTGCCGAAAGTGAACAATAGGGGCTTTTGAGGATAGAGTGCGCAGGAAAGCAGAGAGGGCCAAATTGTGTGGGGCATTTGAAGGGGTTCCAGGAGGCAGTGAGGACCAGCATCACTTTTCCCTGCTGGCACCTTTGCTGTTGCTGCAAAAGCTGGACGTTGACTTCTTTGCTCTGTTGGCCCCCGAAAGTGAAAAAAGGTGCTTTTGAGGATAGATAACGCAGGAAAGCAGAGAGGGCCAAATTGTGTGGGGCATTTGAAGGGGTTCCAGGAGGCAGTGAGGACCAGCATCACTTTTCCCCGCTGGCACCTTTGCTGTGGCAGCAAAAGCTGGACGTTTGTCTTTTTTGTTCTGTTGGCCGCCGAAAGTTAAAAATAGGGGCTTTTGAGGATAGAGTGCGCAGGAAAGCAGAGAGGGCCAAATTGTATGGGGCATTTGAAGGGGTTCCAGGAGGCAGTGAGGACCAGCATCACTTTTCCCCGCTGGCACCTTTGCTGTGGCAGCAAAAGCTGGACGTTTCTCTTTTTTGCTCTCTTGGTCGCCGAAAGTGAAAAATAGGGGCTTTTGAGGATCGAGTGCGCAGGAAAGCAGAGAGGGCCAAATTGTCTGGGGCATCTGAAGGAGTTCCAGGAGGCAGTGAGGACCAGCATCACTTTTCCCCGCTGGCACCTTTGCTGTTGCTGCAAAAGCTGGACGTTGACTTCTTTACTCTGTTGGCCGCCGAAAGTGAAAAATAGGGGCTTTTGAGGATAGAGTCCTCAGGAAATCAGAGAGGGCTAAAGTGTGTGGTGCATTTGAAGGGGTTCCAGGAGGCAGTGAGGACCAGCATCACTTTTCCCCGCTGGCACCTTTGCTGTGGCAGCAAAAGCTGGACGTTTTTCTTTTTTGCTCTGTTGGCCGCCGAAAGTGAAAAATAGGGGCTTTTGAGGATAGAGTGCGCAGGAAAGCAGAGAGGGCCAAATTGTCTAAGGCATCTGAAGGAGTTCAAGGAGGCAGTGAGGACCAGCATCACTTTTCCCCGCTGGCACATTTGCTGTGGCAGCAAAAGTTGGACGATTGTGTTTTTTCCTACAAACAACGCCAAGAGAGAAAAAAAGTGCTTTTGAGGATAGAGTTTGCAGGAAAGCAGAGAGGGCCAAATTGTATGGGGCATTTGAAGGGGTTCCAGGAGGCAGTGAGGACCAGCATCACTTTTCCCCGCTGGCACCTTTGCTGTGGCATCAAACGATGGACGTTGACTTCTTTGCTCTCTTGGCCGCCGAAAGTAAAAAAAGCTGCTTTTTAGGATAGAGTCCTCAGGAAAGCAGAGAGGGCCAAATTGTGTGGGGCATTAAAGGGGTTCCAGGAGGAAGTGAGGACCAGCATCACTTTTCCCCGCTGGCACCTTTGCTGTGGCTGCAAAAGCTGGACGTTTGTCTTTTTTGCTTTGTTGGGCGCCGAAAGTGAAAAAAGGTGCTTTTGAGGATAGAGTGCGCAGGAAAGCAGAGAGGGCCAAATTGTCTGGGGCATCTGAAGGAGTTCCAGGAGGCAGTGAGGACCAGCATCACTTTTCCCCGCTGGCACATTTGCTGTGGCAGCAAAAGCTGGACGTTTGACTTCTTTGCTCTGTTGGCCGCCGAAAGTGAAAAAAGGTGCTTTTGAGGATCGAGTTTGCAGGAAAGCAGAGAGGGCCAAATTTTATGGGGCATTTGAAGGGGTTCCAGGAGGCAGTGAGGACCAGCATCACTTTTCCCTGCTGGCACCATTGCTGTGACACCAAAAGATGGACGTTTGTCTTTTTTGCTCTGTTGGGCACCGAAAGTGAAAAATAGGGGCTTTTGAGGATCGAGTGTGCAGGAAAGCAGAGAGGGCCAAATTGTCTGGGGCATCTGAAGGAGTTCCAGGAGGCAGTGAGGACCAGCAACACTTTTCCCCGCTGGCACCTTTGCTGTGGCAGCAAAAGCTGGACGTTTGTCTTTTTTGCTCTGTCGGCCGCCGAAATTGAAAAAAGGTGCTTTTGAGGATAGAGTGCGCAGGAAAGCAGAGAGGGCCAAATTGTATGGGGCATTTGAAGGGGTTCCAGGAGGCAGTGAGGACCAGCATCACTTTTCCCCGCTGGCACCTTTGCTGTTGCTGCAAAAGCTGGACGTTGACTTCTTGGCTCTGTTGGCCTCCGAAAGTGAAAAATAGGGGCTTTTGAGGATCGAGTCCTCAGGAAATCAGAGAGGGCCAAAGTGTGTGGGGCATTTGAAGGGGTTCCAGGAGGCAGTGAGGACCAGCATCACTTTTCCCCGCTGGCACATTTGCTGTGGCAGCAAAAGCTGGACGTTTTTCTTCTTTGCTCTGTTGGCCGCCGAAAGTGAAAAATAGGTGCTTTTGAGGATAGAGTGCGCAGGAAAGCAGGGAGGGCCAAATTGTATGGGGCATTTGAAGGGGTTCCAGGAGGCAGTGAGGACCAGCATCACTTTTCCCCGCTGGCACCTTTGCTGTGGCACCAAAAGGTGGACGTTTTTCCTTTTTGCTCTGTTTGCCGCTGAAAGTTAAAAAAGGTGCTTTTGTGGATAGAGTGCGCAGGAAAGCAGAGAGGGCCAAATTGTATGGGGCATTTGAAGGGGTTCCAGGAGGCAGTGAGGACCAGCATCACTTTTCCCTGCTGGCACCTTTGCTGTGGCAGCAAAGGCTGCACGTTTGTCTTTTTTGCTCCAACCAGCGGCGAAAGTGAAAAAAGGTGCTTTTGAGGATAGAGTGGGCGGGAAAGCAGAGAGGGCCAAATTGTGTGGGGCATTTGAAGGGGTTCCAGGAGGCAGTGAGGACCAGCATCACTTTTCCCCGCTGGCACCTTTTCTGTGGCAACAAATGATGGACGTTTGTCCTTTTCGCCCTGTTGGCCTCCGAAAGTTAAAAAAGGTGCTTTGTGGATAGAGTGCGCAGGAAAGCAGAGAGGGCCAAATTGTATGGGGCATTTGAAGGGGTTCCAGGAGGCAGTGAGGACCAGCATCACTTTTCCCCGCTGGCACCTTTGCTGTGGCAGCAAAAGCTGGATGTTTGTCTTTTTTGCTCTCTTGGCCGCTGAAAGTTAAAAATAGGGGCTTTTGAGGATCGAGTTTGCAGGAAAGCAGAGAGGGCCAAATTGTCTGGGGCATTTGAAGGGGTTCCAGGAGCCAGTGAGGACCAGCATCACTTTTCCCCGCTGGCACCTTTGCTGTGGCAGCAAAAGATGGACGTTGACTTCTTTGCTCTGTTGGCCCCCGAAAGTGAAAAATAGGTGCTTTTGAGTATAGAGTGCGCAGGAAAGCAGAGAGGGCCAAATTGTATGGGGCATTTGAAGGGGTTCCAGGAGGCAGTGAGGACCAGCATCACATTTCCCTGCTGGCACCTGTGCTGCTGCAGCAAAAGTTGGACGTTTGTCTTTTTTGCTCTGTTGGGCGCCGAAAGTGAAAAATGGTGCTTTTGTGGATAGAGTGCGCAGGAAAGCAGAGAGGGCCAAATTGTGTGGGGCATTTAAATGGGTTCCAGGAGGCAGTGAGGACCAGCATCACTTTTCCCCGCTGGCACCTTTGCTGTGGCAGCAAAAGCTGGACGTTTGTCTTTTTTGTTCTGTTGGCTGCCTAAAGTGAAAAATAGGGGCTTTTGAGGATAGAGTGCGCAGGAAAGCAGAGAGGGCCAAATTGTGTGACGCATCTGAAGGAGTTCCAGGGGGCAGTGAGGACCAGCATCATTTTTCCCTGCTGGCACCTTTGCTGTTGCTGCAAAAGCTGGACGTTGACTTCTTTGCTCTGTTGGCCCCCGAAAGTGAAAAAAGGTGCTTTTGAGGATAGAGTGGGCAGGAAAGCAGAGAGGGCCAAATTGTGTGGGGCATTTGAAGGGGTTCCAGGAGGCAGTGAGGACCAGCATCACTTTTCCCCGCTGCCACCTTTGCTGTGGCAGCAAAAGCTGGACGTTGACTTCTTTGCTCTGTTGGCCGCCGAAAGTGAAAAAAGCTGCTTTTGAGGATAGAGTCCTCAGGAAATCAGAGAGGGCCAAAGTGTGTGGGGCATTTGAAGGGGTTCCAGGAGGCAGTGAGGACCAGCATCACTTTTCCCCGCTGGCACCTTTGCTGTGGCAGCAAAAGCTGGATGTTTGTCTTTTTTGCTCTCTTGGCCGCTGAAAGTTAAAAATAGGGGCTTTTGAGGATCGAGTTTGCAGGAAAGCAGAGAGGGCCAAATTGTCTGGGGCATTTGAAGGGGTTCCAGGAGCCAGTGAGGACCAGCATCACTTTTCCCCGCTGGCACCTTTGCTGTGGCAGCAAAAGATGGACGTTGACTTCTTTGCTCTGTTGGCCCCCGAAAGTGAAAAATAGGTGCTTTTGAGTATAGAGTGCGCAGGAAAGCAGAGAGGGCCAAATTGTATGGGGCATTTGAAGGGGTTCCAGGAGGCAGTGAGGACCAGCATCACATTTCCCTGCTGGCACCTGTGCTGCTGCAGCAAAAGTTGGACGTTTGTCTTTTTTGCTCTGTTGGGCGCCGAAAGTGAAAAATGGTGCTTTTGTGGATAGAGTGCGCAGGAAAGCAGAGAGGGCCAAATTGTGTGGGGCATTTAAATGGGTTCCAGGAGGCAGTGAGGACCAGCATCACTTTTCCCCGCTGGCACCTTTGCTGTGGCAGCAAAAGCTGGACGTTTGTCTTTTTTGCTCTGTTGGCTGCCTAAAGTGAAAAATAGGGGCTTTTGAGGATAGAGTGCGCAGGAAAGCAGAGAGGGCCAAATTGTGTGACGCATCTGAAGGAGTTCCAGGGGGCAGTGAGGACCAGCATCATTTTTCCCTGCTGGCACCTTTGCTGTTGCTGCAAAAGCTGGACGTTGACTTCTTTGCTCTGTTGGCCCCCGAAAGTGAAAAAAGCTGCTTTTGAGGATAGAGTGGGCAGGAAAGCAGAGAGGGCAAAATTGTCTGGGGCATTTGAAGGGGTTCCAGGAGGCAGTGAGGACCAGCATCACTTTTCCCCGCTGGCACATTTGCTGTGGCAGCAAAAGCTGGACGTTTTTCTTCTTTGCTCTGTTGGCCGCCGAAAGTGAAAAATAGGGGCTTTTTAGGATAGAGTGCGCAGGAAAGCAGAGAGGGCCAAATTGTATGGGGCATTTGAAGGGGTTCCAGGAGGCAGTGAGGACCAGCATCACTTTTCCCTGCTGGCACCTTTGCTGTGGCAGCAAAAGCTGGACGTTTGTCTTTTTTGCTCCAACCAGCGGCGAAAGTGAAAAAAGGTGCTTTTGAGGATAGAGTGGGCGGGAAAGCAGAGAGGGCCAAATTGTGTGGGGCATTTGAAGGGGTTCCAGGAGGCAGTGAGGACCAGCATCACTTTTCCCCGCTGGCACCTTTTCTGTGGCAACAAATGATGGACGTTTGTCCTTTTCGCCCTGTTGGCCTCCGAAAGTTAAAAAAGGTGCTTTGTGGATAGAGTGCGCAGGAAAGCAGAGAGGGCCAAATTGTATGGGGCATTTGAAGGGGTTCCAGGAGGCAGTGAGGACCAGCATCACTTTTCCCCGCTGGCACCTGTGCTGTGGCAGTAAAAGCTGGACGTTTGTCTTTTTTGCTCTCTTGGCCGCCGAAAGTGAAAAATAGGGGCTTTTGAGGATAGAGTGCGCAGGAAAGCAGAGAGGGCCAAATTGTCTGGGGCATCTGAAGGAGTTCCAGGAGGCAGTGAGTACCAGCATCACTTTTCCCCGCTGGCACCTTTGCTGTGACACCAAAAGATGGACGTTTGTCTTTTTTGCTCTGTTGGGCGCCGAAAGTAAAAAAAGGTGCTTTTGAGGATAGAGTGGGCAGGAAAGCACAGAGGGCTAAATTGTGTGGGGCATATGAAGGGGTTCCAGGAGGCAGTGAGGACCAGCATCACTTTTCCCCGCTGGCACCTTTGCTGTGGCAGCAAAAGCTGGACGTTATTCTTTTTTGCTCTCTTGGCCGCCGAAAGTGAAAAATAGGGGCTTTTGAGGATCGAGTGCGCAGGAAAGCAGAGAGGGCCAAATTGTCTGGGGCATCTGAAGGAGTTCCAGGAGGCAGTGAGGACCAGCAACACTTTTCCCCGCTGCCACCTTTGCTGTGGCAGCAAAAGCTGGACGTTTGTCTTTTTTGCTCTCTTGGCCGCCGAAAGTGAAAAAAGGTGCTTTTGAGGATAGAGTCCTCAGGAAAGCAGAGAGGGCCAAATTGTTTGGGGCATTAAAGGGGTTCCAGGAGGCAGTGAGGACCAGCATCACTTTTCCCCGCTGGCACCTTTGCTGTGGCTGCAAAAGCTGGACGTTTGTCTTTTTTGCTCTATTGGGCGCCGATAGTGAAAAAAGGTGCTTTTGAGGATAGAGTGGGAAGGAAAGCAGAGAGGGAAAAATTGTGTGGGGCATTTGAAGGGGTTCCAGGATGCAGTGAGGACCAGCATCACTTTTCCCCGCTGGCACCTTTGCTGTTGCAGCAAAAGCTGTACGTTGACTTCTTTGCTCTGTTGGCCGCCGAAAGTGAAAAAAGCTGCTTTTGAGGATAGAGTCCTCAGGAAATCAGAGAGGGCCAAAGTGTGTGGGGCATTTGAAGGGGTTCCAGGAGGCAGTGAGGACCAGCATCACTTTTCCCCGCTGAAACCTTTACTGTGGCAGCAAAAGCTGGACGTTTTCCTTTTTTGCTCTCTTGGCCGCCGAAAGTGAAAAATAGGGGCTTTTGAGGATAGAGTGCGCAGCAAAGCAGAGAGGGCCAAATTGTCTGGGGCATTTGAATGGGTTCCAGGAGGCAGTGAGGACCAGCATCACTTTTCCCCCGCTGGCACCTTTGCTGTGGCAGCAAAAGCTGGACGTTGACTTCTTTGCTCTGTTGGCCCCCGAAAGTGAAAAATAGGTGCTTTTGAGGATAGAGTGCGCAGGAAAGCAGAGAGGGCCAAATTGTATGGGGCATTTGAAGGGGTTCCAGGAGGCAGTGAGGACCAGCATCACTTTTCCCCGCTGGCACCTTTGCTGTGGCAGCAAAAGTTGGACGTTTGTCTTTTTTGCTCTGTTGGGCGCCGAAAGTGAAAAAAGGTGCTTTTGAGGATAGAGTGGGCAGGAAAGCAGAGAGTGCCAAATTGTGTGGGGCATTTGAAGGGGTTCCAGGAGGCAGTGAGGACCAGCATCACTTTTCCCCGCTGGCACCTTTGCTGTGCCAGCAAAAGATGGACGTTTGTATTTTTGCTGTCTTGGCCGCCGAAAATGAAAAATAGGGGCTTTTGAGGATCGAATTTGCAGGAAAGCAGAGAGGGCCAAATTGTATGGGGCATTTGAAGGGGTTCCAGGAGGCAGTGAGGACCAGCATCACTTTTCCCTGCTGGCACCTTTGCTGTTGCTGCAAAAGCTGGACGTTTGTCTTTTTTGCTCTGTTGGCCGCCGAAAGTGAAAAAAGGTGCTTTTGAGGATAGAGTGGGCAGGAAAGCAGGGAGGGCCAAATTGTATGGGGCATTTGAAGGGGTTCCAGGAGGCAGTGAGGACCAGCATCACTTTTCCCCGCTGGCACCTTTGCTGTGGCACCAAAAGTTGGACGTTGAATTCTTTGCTCTGTTTGCCGCTGAAAGTTAAAAAAGCTGCTTTTGAGGATAGAGTCCTCAGGAAATCAGAGAGGGCCAAAGTGTGTGGGGCATTTGAAGGGGTTCCAGGAGGCAGTGAGGACCAGCATCACTTTTCCCTGCTGGCACCTTTGCTGTGGCAGCAAAAGCTGGACGTTTTTCTTTTTTGCTCTCTTGGCCGCCGAAAGTGAAAAATAGGGGCTTTTGAGGATCGAGTGCGCAGGAAAGAAGAGAGGGCCAAATTGTCTGGGGCATCTGAAGGAGTTCCAGGAGGCAGTGATGACCAGCATCACTTTTCACCGCTGGCACCTTTGCTGTGGCAGCAAAAGCTGGACGTTTGTCTTTTTTGCTCTGTTGGCTGCCGAAAGTGAAAAATAGGGGCTTTTGAGGATAGAGTGCGCAGGAAAGCAGAGAGGGCCAAATTGTGTGGGGCATTTGAAGGGGTTCCAGGAGGCAGTGAGGACCAGCATCACTTTTCCCTGCTGGCACCTTTGCTGTTGCTGCAAAAGCTGGACGTTGACTTCTTTGCTCTGTTGGCCCCCGAAAGTGAAAAAAGGTGCTTTTGAGGATAGATAACGCAGGAAAGCAGAGAGGGCCAAATTGTGTGGGGCATTTGAAGGGGTTCCAGGAGGCAGTGAGGACCAGCATCACTTTTCCCCGCTGGCACCTTTGCTGTGGCAGCAAAAGCTGGACGTTTGTCTTTTTTGTTCTGTTGGCCGCCGAAAGTGAAAAATAGGTGCTTTTGAGGATAGAGTGCGCAGGAAAGCAGAGAGGGCCAAATTGTATGGGGCATTTGAAGGGGTTCCAGGAGGCAGTGAGGACCAGCATCACTTTTCCCCGCTGGCACCTTTGCTGTGGCAGCAAAAGCTGGACGTTTGTCTTTTTTGCTCTGTTGGGCGCCGAAAGTGAAAAAAGGTGCTTTTGAGGATAGAGTGGGCAGGAAAGCAGAGAGGGCCAAAGTGTGTGGGGCATTTGAAGGGGTTCCAGGAGGCAGTGAGGACCAGCATCACTTTTCCCCGCTGGCACCTTTGCTGTGGCAGCAAAAGCTGGACGTTTCTCTTTTTTGCTCTCTTGGTCGCCGAAAGTGAAAAATAGGGGCTTTTGAGGATCGAGTGCGCAGGAAAGCAGAGAGGGCCAAATTGTCTGGGGCATCTGAAGGAGTTCCAGGAGGCAGTGAGGACCAGCATCACTTTTCCCCGCTGGCACCTTTGCTGTTGCTGCAAAAGCTGGACGTTGACTTCTTTACTCTGTTGGCCGCCGAAAGTGAAAAATAGGGGCTTTTGAGGATAGAGTCCTCAGGAAATCAGAGAGGGCTAAAGTGTGTGGTGCATTTGAAGGGGTTCCAGGAGGCAGTGAGGACCAGCATCACTTTTCCCCGCTGGCACCTTTGCTGTGGCAGCAAAAGCTGGACGTTTTTCTTTTTTGCTCTGTTGGCCGCCGAAAGTGAAAAATAGGGGCTTTTGAGGATAGAGTGCGCAGGAAAGCAGAGAGGGCCAAATTGTCTAAGGCATCTGAAGGAGTTCAAGGAGGCAGTGAGGACCAGCATCACTTTTCCCCGCTGGCACATTTGCTGTGGCAGCAAAAGTTGGACGATTGTGTTTTTTCCTACAAACAACGCCAAGAGAGAAAAAAAGTGCTTTTGAGGATAGAGTTTGCAGGAAAGCAGAGAGGGCCAAATTGTATGGGGCATTTGAAGGGGTTCCAGGAGGCAGTGAGGACCAGCATCACTTTTCCCCGCTGGCACCTTTGCTGTGGCATCAAACGATGGACGTTGACTTCTTTGCTCTCTTGGCCGCAGAAAGTAAAAAAAGCTGCTTTTTAGGATAGAGTCCTCAGGAAAGCAGAGAGGGCCAAATTGTGTGGGGCATTAAAGGGGTTCCAGGAGGAAGTGAGGACCAGCATCACTTTTCCCCGCTGGCACCTTTGCTGTGGCTGCAAAAGCTGGACGTTTGTCTTTTTTGCTTTGTTGGGCGCCGAAAGTGAAAAAAGGTGCTTTTGAGGATAGAGTGCGCAGGAAAGCAGAGAGGGCCAAATTGTCTGGGGCATCTGAAGGAGTTCCAGGAGGCAGTGAGGACCAGCATCACTTTTCCCCGCTGGCACATTTGCTGTGGCAGCAAAAGCTGGACGTTTGACTTCTTTGCTCTGTTGGCCGCCGAAAGTGAAAAAAGGTGCTTTTGAGGATCGAGTTTGCAGGAAAGCAGAGAGGGCCAAATTTTATGGGGCATTTGAAGGGGTTCCAGGAGGCAGTGAGGACCAGCATCACTTTTCCCTGCTGGCACCATTGCTGTGACACCAAAAGATGGACGTTTGTCTTTTTTGCTCTGTTGGGCACCGAAAGTGAAAAATAGGGGCTTTTGAGGATCGAGTGTGCAGGAAAGCAGAGAGGGCCAAATTGTCTGGGGCATCTGAAGGAGTTCCAGGAGGCAGTGAGGACCAGCAACACTTTTCCCCGCTGGCACCTTTGCTGTGGCAGCAAAAGCTGGACGTTTGTCTTTTTTGCTCTGTCGGCCGCCGAAATTGAAAAAAGGTGCTTTTGAGGATAGAGTGCGCAGGAAAGCAGAGAGGGCCAAATTGTATGGGGCATTTGAAGGGGTTCCAGGAGGCAGTGAGGACCAGCATCACTTTTCCCCCGCTGGCACCTTTGCTGTTGCTGCAAAAGCTGGACGTTGACTTCTTGGCTCTGTTGGCCGCCGAAAGTGAAAAATAGGGGCTTTTGAGGATCGAGTCCTCAGGAAATCAGAGAGGGCCAAAGTGTGTGGGGCATTTGAAGGGGTTCCAGGAGGCAGTGAGGACCAGCATCACTTTTCCCCGCTGGCACCTTTGCTGTGGCAGCAAAAGCTGGACGTTTTTCTTCTTTGCTCTGTTGGCCGCCGAAAGTGAAAAATAGGTGCTTTTGAGGATAGAGTGCGCAGGAAAGCAGGGAGGGCCAAATTGTATGGGGCATTTGAAGGGGTTCCAGGAGGCAGTGAGGACCAGCATCACTTTTCCCCGCTGGCACCTTTGCTGTGGCACCAAAAGGTGGACGTTTTTCCTTTTTGCTCTGTTTGCCGCTGAAAGTTAAAAAAGGTGCTTTTGTGGATAGAGTGCGCAGGAAAGCAGAGAGGGCCAAATTGTATGGGGCATTTGAAGGGGTTCCAGGAGGCAGTGAGGACCAGCATCACTTTTCCCTGCTGGCACCTTTGCTGTGGCAGCAAAGGCTGCACGTTTGTCTTTTTTGCTCCAACCAGCGGCGAAAGTGAAAAAAGGTGCTTTTGAGGATAGAGTGGGCGGGAAAGCAGAGAGGGCCAAATTGTGTGGGGCATTTGAAGGGGTTCCAGGAGGCAGTGAGGACCAGCATCACTTTTCCCCGCTGGCACCTTTTCTGTGGCAACAAATGATGGACGTTTGTCTTTTTTGCTCTGTTGGGCGCCGAAAGTAAAAAAAGGTGCTTTTGAGGATAGAGTGGGCAGGAAAGCACAGAGGGCTAAATTGTGTGGGGCATATGAAGGGGTTCCAGGAGGCAGTGAGGACCAGCATCACTTTTCCCCGCTGGCACCTTTGCTGTGGCAGCAAAAGCTGGACGTTTGTCTTTTTTGCTCTCTTGGCCGCCGAAAGTGAAAAATAGGGGCTTTTGAGGATCGAGTGCGCAGTAAAGCAGAGAGGGCCAAATTGTCTGGGGCATCTGAAGGAGTTCCAGGAGGCAGTGAGGACCAGCAACACTTTTCCCCGCTGGCACCTTTGCTGTGGCAGCAAAAGCTGGACGTTTGTCTTTTTTACTCTCTTGGCCGCCGAAAGTGAAAAAAGGTGCTTTTGAGGATAGAGTGCGCAGGAAAGCAGAGAGGGCCAAATTGTATGGGGCATCTGAAGGAGTTCCAGGAGGCAGTGAGGACCAGCATCACTTTTCCCCGCTGGCACCTTTGCTGTGGCAGCAAAAGCTGGACATTGACTTCTTTGCTCTGTTGGCCCCCGAAAGTGAAAAAAGCTACTTTTGAGGATAGAGTGCGCAGGAAAGCAGAGAGGGCAAAATTGTCTGGTGCATTTGAAGGGGTTCCAGAAGGCAGTGAGGACCAGCATCACTTTTCCCCGCTGGCACCTTTGCTGTTGCTGCGAAAGCTGGACGTTGACTTCTTTGCTCTGTTGACCGCCGAAAGTGAAAAATAGGGGCTTTTTAGGATAGAGTCCTCAGGAAAGCAGAGAGGGCCAAATTGTGTGGGGCATTAAAGGGGTTCCAGGAGGCAGTGAGGACCAGCATCACTTTTCCCCGCTGGCACCTTTGCTGTGGCTGCAAAAGCTGGACGTTTGTCTTTTTTGCTCTATTGGGCGCCGAAAGTGAAAAAAGGTGCTTTTGAGGATAGAGTGGGAAGGAAAGCAGAGAGGGAAAAATTGTGTGGGGCATTTGAAGGGGTTCCAGGATGCAGTGAGGACCAGCATCACTTTTCCCCGCTGGCACCTTTGCTGTTGCAGCAAAAGCTGTACGTTGACTTCTTTGCTCTGTTGGCCGCCGAAAGTGAAAAAAGCTGCTTTTGAGGATAGAGTCCTCAGGAAATCAGAGAGGGCCAAAGTGTGTGGGGCATTTGAAGGGGTTCCAGGAGGCAGTGAGGACCAGCATCACTTTTCCCCGCTGGCACCTTTACTGTGGCAGCAAAAGCTGGACGTTTTCCTTTTTTGCTCTCTTGGCCGCCGAAAGTGAAAAATAGGGGCTTTTGAGGATAGAGTGCGCAGCAAAGCAGAGAGGGCCAAATTGTCTGGGGCATTTGAAGGGGTTCCAGGAGGCAGTGAGGACCAGCATCACTTTTCCCTGCTGGCACCTTTGCTGTGGCAGCAAAAGTTTGACGTTTGTCTTTTTTGCTCTGTTGGGCGCCGAAAGTGAAAAAAGGTGCTTTTGAGGATAGAGTGGGCAGGAAAGCAGAGAGTGCCAAATTGTGTGGGGCATTTGAAGGGGTTCCAGGAGGCAGTGAGGACCAGCATCACTTTTCCCCGCTGGCACCTTTGCTGTGCCAGCAAAAGATGGACGTTTGTATTTTTGCTGTCTTGGCCGCCGAAAATGAAAAATAGGGGCTTTTGAGGATCGAATTTGCAGGAAAGCAGAGAGGGCCAAATTGTATGGGGCATTTGAAGGGGTTCCAGGAGGCAGTGAGGACCAGCATCACTTTTCCCTGCTGGCACCTTTGCTGTTGCTGCAAAAGCTGGACGTTTGTCTTTTTTGCTCTGTTGGCCGCCGAAAGTGAAAAAAGGTGCTTTTGAGGATAGAGTGGGCAGGAAAGCAGGGAGGGCCAAATTGTATGGGGCATTTGAAGGGGTTCCAGGAGGCAGTGAGGACCAGCATCACTTTTCCCCGCTGGCACCTTTGCTGTGGCACCAAAAGGTGGACGTTGACTTCTTTGCTCTGTTGGTTGCCGAAAGTGAAAAAAGCTGCTTTTGAGGATAGAGTCCTCAGGAAATCAGAGAGGGCCAAAGTGTGTGGGGCATTTGAAGGGGTTCCAGGAGGCAGTGAGGACCAGCATCACTTTTCCCTGCTGGCACCTTTGCTGTGGCAGCAAAAGCTGGACGTTTTTCTTTTTTGCTCTCTTGGCCGCCGAAAGTGAAAAATAGGGGCTTTTGAGGATAGAGTGCGCAGGAAAGAAGAGAGGGCCAAATTGTCTGGGGCATCTGAAGGAGTTCCAGGAGGCAGTGATGACCAGCATCACTTTTCACCGCTGGCACCTTTGCTGTGGCAGCAAAAGCTGGACGTTTGTCTTTTTTGATCTGTTGGCTGCCGAAAGTGAAAAATAGGGGCTTTTGAGGATAGAGTGCGCAGGAAAGCAGAGAGGGCCAAATTGTGTGGGGCATTTGAAGGGGTTCCAGGAGGCAGTGAGGACCAGCATCACTTTTCCCTGCTGGCACCTTTGCTGTTGCTGCAAAAGCTGGACGTTGACTTCTTTGCTCTGTTGGCCCCCGAAAGTGAAAAAAGGTGCTTTTGAGGATAGATAACGCAGGAAAGCAGAGAGGGCCAAATTGTGTGGGGCATTTGAAGGGGTTCCAGGAGGCAGTGAGGACCAGCATCACTTTTCCCCCGCTGGCACCTTTGCTGTGGCAGCAAAAGCTGGACGTTTGTCTTTTTTGTTCTGTTGGCCGCCGAAAGTGAAAAATAGGTGCTTTTGAGGATAGAGTGCGCAGGAAAGCAGAGAGGGCCAAATTTTATGGGGCATTTGAAGGGGTTCCAGGAGGCAGTGAGGACCAGCATCACTTTTCCCCGCTGGCACCTTTGCTGTGGCAGCAAAAGCTGGACGTTTGTCTTTTTTGCTCTGTCGGCCAACGAAAGTGAAAAAAGGTGCTTTTGAGGATAGAGTGGGCAGGAAAGCAGAGAGGGCCAAAGTGTGTGGGGCATTTGAAGGGGTTCCAGGAGGCAGTGAGGACCAGCATCACTTTTCCCCGCTGGCACCTTTGCTGTGGCAGCAAAAGCTGGACGTTTCTCTTTTTTGCTCTCTTGGTCGCCGAAAGTGAAAAATAGGGGCTTTTGAGGATCGAGTGCGCAGGAAAGCAGAGAGGGCCAAATTGTCTGGGGCATCTGAAGGAGTTCCAGGAGGCAGTGAGGACCAGCATCACTTTTCCCCGCTGGCACCTTTGCTGTTGCTGCAAAAGCTGGACGTTGACTTCTTTGCTCTGTTGGCCGCCGAAAGTAAAAAATAGGGGCTTTTGAGGATAGAGTCCTCAGGAAATCAGAGAGGGCTAAAGTGTGTGGTGCATTTGAAGGGGTTCCAGGAGGCAGTGAGGACCAGCATCACTTTTCCCCGCTGGCACCTTTGCTGTGGCAGCAAAAGCTGGACGTTTGACTTTTTTTCTGTCTTGGCCGCCGAAAGTGAAAAATAGGGGCTTTTGAGGATAGAGTGCGCAGGAAAGCAGAGAGGGCCAAATTGTCTAAGGCATCTGAAGGAGTTCCAGGAGGCAGTGAGGACCAGCATCACTTTTCCCCGCTGGCACATTTGCTGTGGCAGCAAAAGTTGGACGATTGTGTTTTTTCCTACAAACAACGCCAAGAGAGAAAAAAAGTGCTTTTGAGGATAGAGTTTGCAGGAAAGCAGAGAGGGCCAAATTGTATGGGGCATTTGAAGGGGTTCCAGGAGGCAGTGAGGACCAGCATCACTTTTCCCCGCTGGCACCTTTGCTGTGGCATCAAACGATGGACGTTGACTTCTTTGCTCTCTTGGCCGCCGAAAGTAAAAAAAGGTGTTTTTTAGGATAGAGTCCTCAGGAAAGCAGAGAGGGCCAAATTGTGTGGGGCATTAAAGGGGTTCCAGGAGGAAGTGAGGACCAGCATCACTTTTCCCCGCTGGCACCTTTGCTGTGGCTGCAAAAGCTGGACGTTTGTCTTTTTTGCTTTGTTGGGCGCCGAAAGTGAAAAAAGGTGCTTTTGAGGATAGAGTGCGCAGGAAAGCAGAGAGGGCCAAATTGTCTGGGGCATCTGAAGGAGTTCCAGGAGGCAGTGAGGACCAGCATCACTTTTCCCCGCTGGCACATTTGCTGTGGCAGCAAAAGCTGGACGTTTGACTTCTTTGCTCTGTTGGCCGCCGAAAGTGAAAAAAGGTGCTTTTGAGGATCGAGTTTGCAGGAAAGCAGAGAGGGCCAAATTTTATGGGGCATTTGAAGGGGTTCCAGGAGGCAGTGAGGACCAGCATCACTTTTCCCTGCTGGCACCATTGCTGTGACACCAAAAGATGGACGTTTGTCTTTTTTGCTCTGTTGGGCGCCGAAAGTGAAAAATAGGGGCTTTTGAGGATCGAGTGTGCAGGAAAGCAGAGAGGGCCAAATTGTCTGGGGCATCTGAAGGAGTTCCAGGAGGCAGTGAGGACCAGCAACACTTTTCCCCGCTGGCACCTTTGCTGTGGCAGCAAAAGCTGGACGTTTGTCTTTTTTGCTCTGTCGGCCGCCGAAAGTGAAAAAAGGTGCTTTTGAGGATAGAGTGCGCAGGAAAGCAGAGAGGGCCAAATTGTATGGGGCATTTGAAGGGGTTCCAGGAGGCAGTGAGGACCAGCATCACTTTTCCCCGCTGGCACCTTTGCTGTTGCTGCAAAAGCTGGACGTAGACTTCTTGGCTCTGTTGGCCGCCGAAAGTGAAAAATAGGGGCTTTTGAGGATCGAGTCCTCAGGAAATCAGAGAGGGCCAAAGTGTGTGGGGCATTTGAAGGGGTTCCAGGAGGCAGTGAGGACCAGCATCACTTTTCCCTGCTGGCACCTTTGCTGTGGCAGCAAAAGCTGGACGTTGGTCTTTTTTGCTCTCTTGGCCGCCGAAAGTGAAAAATAGGGGCTTTTGAGGATAGAGTGCGCAGGAAAGCAGAGAGGGCCAAATCGTCTGGGGCATCTGAAGGAGTTCCAGGAGGCAGTGAGGACCAGCATCACTTTTCCCCGCTGGCACATTTGCTGTGGCAGCAAAAGCTGGACGTTGACTTCTTTGCTCTGTTGGCCGCCGAAAGTGAAAAATAGGGGCTTTTGAGGATAGAGTCCTCAGGAAATCAGAGAGGGCCAAATTGTCTGGTGCATTTGAAGGAGTTCCAGGAGGCAGTGAGGACCAGCATCACTTTTCCCCGCTGGCACCTTTGCTGTGGCAGCAAAAGATATACTTTTGTCCTTTTTGCTGTCTTGGCCGCCGAAAATGAAAAATAGGGGCTTTTGAGGATCGAATTTGCAGGAAAGCAGAGAGGGCCAAATTGTATGGGGCATTTGAAGGGGTTCCAGGAGGCACTGAGGACCAGCATCACTTTTCCCTGCTGGCACCTTTGCTGTGGCACCAAAAGATGGACGTTTGTCCTTTTTGCTCTGTTGGCGGCCGAAAGTTAAAAAAGGTGCTTTTGTGGATAGAGTGCGCAGGAAAGCAGAGAGGGCCAAATTGTATGGGGCATTTGAAGGGGTTCCAGGAGGCAGTGAGGACCAGCATCACTTTTCCCCACTGGCACCTTTGCTGTTGCAGCAAAAGCTGGACGTTGACTTCTTTGCTCTGTTGGCCGCCGAAAGTGAAAAAAGCTGCTTTTGAGGATAGAGTCCTCAGGAAATCAGAGAGGGCCAAAGTGTGTGGGGCATTTGAAGGGGTTCCAGGAGGCAGTGAGGACCAGCATCACTTTTCCCTGCTGGCACCTTTGCTGTGGCAGCAAAAGCTGGACGTTTTTCTTTTTTGCTCTCTTGGCCGCCGAAAGTGAAAAATAGGGGCTTTTGAGGATAGAGTGCGCAGGAAAGAAGAGAGGGCCAAATTGTCTGGGGCATCTGAAGGAGTTCCAGGAGGCAGTGATGACCAGCATCACTTTTCACCGCTGGCACCTTTGCTGTGGCAGCAAAAGCTGGACGTTTGTCTTTTTTGATCTGTTGGCTGCCGAAAGTGAAAAATAGGGGCTTTTGAGGATAGAGTGCGCAGGAAAGCAGAGAGGGCCAAATTGTGTGGGGCATTTGAAGGGGTTCCAGGAGGCAGTGAGGACCAGCATCACTTTTCCCTGCTGGCACCTTTGCTGTTGCTGCAAAAGCTGGACGTTGACTTCTTTGCTCTGTTGGCCCCCGAAAGTGAAAAAAGGTGCTTTTGAGGATAGATAACGCAGGAAAGCAGAGAGGGCCAAATTGTGTGGGGCATTTGAAGGTGTTCCAGGAGGCAGTGAGGACCAGCATCACTTTTCCCCGCTGGCACCTTTGCTGTGGCAGCAAAAGCTGGACGTTTGTCTTTTTTGTTCTGTTGGCCGCCGAAAGTGAAAAATAGGTGCTTTTGAGGATAGAGTGCGCAGGAAAGCAGAGAGGGCCAAATTTTATGGGGCATTTGAAGGGGTTCCAGGAGGCAGTGAGGACCAGCATCACTTTTCCCCGCTGGCACCTTTGCTGTGGCAGCAAAAGCTGGACGTTTGTCTTTTTTGCTCTGTCGGCCAACGAAAGTGAAAAAAGGTGCTTTTGAGGATAGAGTGGGCAGGAAAGCAGAGAGGGCCAAAGTGTGTGGGGCATTTGAAGGGGTTCCAGGAGGCAGTGAGGACCAGCATCACTTTTCCCCGCTGGCACCTTTGCTGTGGCAGCAAAAGCTGGACGTTTCTCTTTTTTGCTCTCTTGGTCGCCGAAAGTGAAAAATAGGGGCTTTTGAGGATCGAGTGCGCAGGAAAGCAGAGAGGGCCAAATTGTCTGGGGCATCTGAAGGAGTTCCAGGAGGCAGTGAGGACCAGCATCACTTTTCCCCGCTGGCACCTTTGCTGTTGCTGCAAAAGCTGGACGTTGACTTCTTTGCTCTGTTGGCCGCCGAAAGTAAAAAATAGGGGCTTTTGAGGATAGAGTCCTCAGGAAATCAGAGAGGGCTAAAGTGTGTGGTGCATTTGAAGGGGTTCCAGGAGGCAGTGAGGACCAGCATCACTTTTCCCCGCTGGCACCTTTGCTGTGGCAGCAAAAGCTGGACGTTTGACTTTTTTTCTGTCTTGGCCGCCGAAAGTGAAAAATAGGGGCTTTTGAGGATAGAGTGCGCAGGAAAGCAGAGAGGGCCAAATTGTCTAAGGCATCTGAAGGAGTTCCAGGAGGCAGTGAGGACCAGCATCACTTTTCCCCGCTGGCACATTTGCTGTGGCAGCAAAAGTTGGACGATTGTGTTTTTTCCTACAAACAACGCCAAGAGAGAAAAAAAGTGCTTTTGAGGATAGAGTTTGCAGGAAAGCAGAGAGGGCCAAATTGTATGGGGCATTTGAAGGGGTTCCAGGAGGCAGTGAGGACCAGCATCACTTTTCCCCGCTGGCACCTTTGCTGTGGCATCAAACGATGGACGTTGACTTCTTTGCTCTCTTGGCCGCCGAAAGTAAAAAAAGCTGTTTTTTAGGATAGAGTCCTCAGGAAAGCAGAGAGGGCCAAATTGTGTGGGGCATTAAAGGGGTTCCAGGAGGCAGTGAGGACCAGCATCACTTTTCCCCGCTGGCACCTTTGCTGTGGCTGCAAAAGCTGGACGTTTGTCTTTTTTGCTTTGTTGGGCGCCGAAAGTGAAAAAAGGTGCTTTTGAGGATAGAGTGCGCAGGAAAGCAGAGAGGGCCAAATTGTCTGGGGCATCTGAAGGAGTTCCAGGAGGCAGTGAGGACCAGCATCACTTTTCCCCGCTGGCACATTTGCTGTGGCAGCAAAAGCTGGACGTTTGACTTCTTTGCTCTGTTGGCCGCCGAAAGTGAAAAAAGGTGCTTTTGAGGATCGAGTTTGCAGGAAAGCAGAGAGGGCCAAATTTTATGGGGCATTTGAAGGGGTTCCAGGAGGCAGTGAGGACCAGCATCACTTTTCCCTGCTGGCACCATTGCTGTGACACCAAAAGATGGACGTTTGTCTTTTTTGCTCTGTTGGGCGCCGAAAGTGAAAAATAGGGGCTTTTGAGGATCGAGTGTGCAGGAAAGCAGAGAGGGCCAAATTGTCTGGGGCATCTGAAGGAGTTCCAGGAGGCAGTGAGGACCAGCAACACTTTTCCCCGCTGGCACCTTTGCTGTGGCAGCAAAAGCTGGACGTTTGTCTTTTTTGCTCTGTCGGCCGCCGAAAGTGAAAAAAGGTGCTTTTGAGGATAGAGTGCGCAGGAAAGCAGAGAGGGCCAAATTGTATGGGGCATTTGAAGGGGTTCCAGGAGGCAGTGAGGACCAGCATCACTTTTCCCCGCTGGCACCTTTGCTGTTGCTGCAAAAGCTGGACGTTGACTTCTTGGCTCTGTTGGCCGCCGAAAGTGAAAAATAGGGGCTTTTGAGGATCGAGTCCTCAGGAAATCAGAGAGGGCCAAAGTGTGTGGGGCATTTGAAGGGGTTCCAGGAGGCAGTGAGGACCAGCATCACTTTTCCCTGCTGGCACCTTTGCTGTGGCAGCAAAAGCTGGACGTTGGTCTTTTTTGCTCTCTTGGCCGCCGAAAGTGAAAAATAGGGGCTTTTGAGGATAGAGTGCGCAGGAAAGCAGAGAGGGCCAAATCGTCTGGGGCATCTGAAGGAGTTCCAGGAGGCAGTGAGGACCAGCATCACTTTTCCCCGCTGGCACATTTGCTGTGGCAGCAAAAGCTGGACGTTGACTTCTTTGCTCTGTTGGCCGCCGAAAGTGAAAAATAGGGGCTTTTGAGGATAGAGTCCTCAGGAAATCAGAGAGGGCCAAATTGTCTGGTGCATTTGAAGGAGTTCCAGGAGGCAGTGAGGACCAGCATCACTTTTCCCCGCTGGCACCTTTGCTGTGGCAGCAAAAGATATACTTTTGTCCTTTTTGCTGTCTTGGCCGCCGAAAATGAAAAATAGGGGCTTTTGAGGATCGAATTTGCAGGAAAGCAGAGAGGGCCAAATTGTATGGGGCATTTGAAGGGGTTCCAGGAGGCACTGAGGACCAGCATCACTTTTCCCTGCTGGCACCTTTGCTGTGGCACCAAAAGATGGACGTTTGTCCTTTTTGCTCTGTTGGCGGCCGAAAGTTAAAAAAGGTGCTTTTGTGGATAGAGTGCGCAGGAAAGCAGAGAGGGCCAAATTGTATGGGGCATTTGAAGGGGTTCCAGGAGGCAGTGAGGACCAGCATCACTTTTCCCCACTGGCACCTTTGCTGTTGCAGCAAAAGCTGGACGTTGACTTCTTTGCTCTGTTGGCCGCCGAAAGTGAAAAAAGCTGCTTTTGAGGATAGAGTCCTCAGGAAATCAGAGAGGGCCAAAGTGTGTGGGGCATTTGAAGGGGTTCCAGGAGGCAGTGAGGACCAGCATCACTTTTCCCCGCTGGCACCTTTGCTGTGGCAGCAAAAGCTGGACGTTTGTCTTTTTTGCTCTCTTGGCCGCCGAAAGTGAAAAATAGGGCCTTTTGAGGATAGAGTGCGCAGGAAAGAAGAGAGGGCCAAATTGTCTAAGGCATCTGAAGGAGTTCCAGGAGGCAGTGATGACCACCATCACTTTTCACCGCTGGCACCTTTGCTGTGGCAGCAAAAGCTGGACGTTTGTCTTTTTTGCTCTGTTGGCTGCCGAAAGTGAAAAATAGGGGCTTTTGAGGATAGAGTGCGCAGGAAAGCAGAGAGGGCCAAATTGTATGGGGCATTTGAAGGGGTTCCAGGAGGCAGTGAGGACCAGCATCACTTTTCCCCGCTGGCACCTTTGCTGTTGCTGCAAAAGCTGGACGTTGACTTCTTTGCTCTGTTGGCCATCGAAAGTGAAAAATAGGGGCTTTTGAGGATAGAGTCCTCAGGAAATCAGAGAGGGCTAAAGTGTGTGGTGCATTTGAAGGGGTTCCAGGAGGCAGTGAGGACCAGCATCACTTTTCCCCGCTGGCACCTTTGCTGTGGCAGCAAAAGCTGGACGTTTGTCTTTTTTGCTCTCTTGGCCGCCGAAAGTGAAAAATAGGGGCTTTTGAGGATAGAATGCGCAGCAAAGCAGAGAGGGCCAAATTGTCTAAGGCATCTGCAGGAGTTCCATGATGCAGTGAGGACCAGCATCACTTTTCCCCGCTGGCACCTTTGCTGTTGCAGCAAAAGCTGTACGTTGACTTCTTTGCTCTGTTGGCCGCCGAAAGTGAAAAAAGCTGCTTTTGAGGATAGAGTCCTCAGGAAATCAGAGAGGGCCAAAGTGTGTGGGGCATTTGAAGGGGTTCCAGGAGGCAGTGAGGACCAGCATCACTTTTCCCCGCTGGCACCTTTGCTGTGCCAGCAAAAGATGGACGTTTGTATTTTTGCTGTCTTGGCCGCCGAAAATGAAAAATAGGGGCTTTTGAGGATCGAATTTCCAGGAAAGCAGAGAGGGCCAAATTGTATGGGGCATTTGAAGGGGTTCCAGGAGGCAGTGAGGACCAGCATCACTTTTCCCTGCTGGCACCTTTGCTGTGGCACCAAAAGATGGACGTTTGTCCTTTTTGCTCTGTTGGCCGCCGAAAGTTAAAAATGGTGCTTTTGTGGATAGAGTGCGCAGGAAAGCAGAGAGGGACAAATTGTATGGGGCATTTGAAGGGCTTCCAGGAGGCAGTGAGGACCAGCATCACTTTTCCCTGCTGGCACCTTTGCTGTTGCTGCAAAAGCTGGACGTTTGTCTTTTTTGCTATGTTGGCCGCCGAAAGTTAAAAAAGGTGCTTTTGAGGATAGAGTGGGCAGGAAAGCAGGGAGGGACAAATTGTATGGGGCATTTGAAGGGGTTCCAGGAGGCAGTGAGGACCAGCATCACTTTTCCCCGCTGGCACCTTTGCTGTGGCACCAAAAGGTGGACGTTGACTTCTTTGCTCTGTTGGCTGCCGAAAGTGAAAAAAGCTGCTTTTGAGGATAGAGTCCTCAGGAAATCAGAGAGGGCCAAAGTGTGTGGGGCATTTGAAGGGGTTCCAGGAGGCAGTGAGGACCAGCATCACTTTTCCCCGCTGGCACCTTTGCTGTGGCAGCAAAAGCTGGACGTTTGTCTTTTTTGCTCTCTTGGCCGCCGAAAGTGAAAAATAGGGGCTTTTGAGGATAGAGTGCGCAGGAAAGAAGAGAGGGCCAAATTGTCTGGGGCATCTGAAGGAGTTCCAGGAGGCAGTGATGACCAGCATCACTTTTCACCGCTGGCACCTTTGCTGTGGCAGCAAAAGCTGGACGTTTGTCTTTTTTGCTCTGTTGGCTGCCGAAAATGAAAAATAGGGGCTTTTGAGGATAGAGTGCGCAGGAAAGCAGAGAGGGCCAAATTGTGTGGGGCATTTGAAGGGGTTCCAGGAGGCAGTGAGGACCAGCATCACTTTTCCCTGCTGGCACCTTTGCTGTTGCTGCAAAAGCTGGACGTTGACTTCTTTGCTCTGTTGGCCCCCGAAAGTGAAAAAAGGTGCTTTTGAGGATAGATAACGCAGGAAAGCAGAGAGGGCCAAATTGTGTGGGGCATTTGAAGGGGTTCCAGGAGGCAGTGAGGACCAGCATCACTTTTCCCCGCTGGCACCTTTGCTGTGGCAGCAAAAGCTGGACGTTTCTCTTTTTTGCTCTCTTGGTCGCCGAAAGTGAAAAATAGGGGCTTTTGAGGATCGAGTGCGCAGGAAAGCAGAGAGGGCCAAATTGTCTGGGGCATCTGAAGGAGTTCCAGGAGGCAGTGAGGACCAGCATCACTTTTCCCCGCTGGCACCTTTGCTGTGGCAGTAAAAGCTGGACGTTGACTTCTTTGCTCTGTTGGCCGCCGAAAGTGAAAAATAGGGGCTTTTGAGGATAGAGTCCTCAGGAAATCAGAGAGGGCTAAAGTGTGTGGTGCATTTGAAGGGGTTCCAGGAGGCAGTGAGGACCAGCATCACTTTTCCCCGCTGGCACCTTTGCTGTGGCAGCAAAAGCTGGACATTTGTCTTTTTTGCTGTCTTGACAGCCGAAAGTGAAAAATAGGGGCTTTTGAGGATAGAGTGCGCAGGAAAGCAGAGAGGGCCAAATTTTATGGGGCATTTGAAGGGGTTCCAGGAGGCAGTGAGGACCAGCATCACTTTTCCCCGCTGGCACCTTTGCTGTGGCACCAAAAGATGGACGTTTGTCCTTTTCGCCCTGTTGGCCGCCGAAAGTTAAAAAAGGTGCTTTTGAGGATAGAGTGCGCAGGAAAGCAGAGAGGGCCAAATTGTATGGGGCATTTGAAGGGGTTCCAGGAGGCAGTGAGGACCAGCATCACTTTTCCCCGCTGGCACATTTGCTGTGGCAGCAAGAGTTGGACGATTGTGTTTTTTCCTACAAACAACGCCGAGAGAGAAAAAAAGTGCTTTTGAGGATAGAGTTTTCAGGAAAGCAGAGAGGGCCAAATTGTATGTGGCATTTGAAGGGGTTCCAGGAGGCAGTGAGGACCAGCATCAATTTTCCCCGCTGGCACCTTTGCTGTGGCATCAAACGATGGACGTTGACTTCTTTGCTCTCTTGGCCGCCGAAAGTAGAAAAAGCTGCTTTTGAGGATAGAGTGGGCAGGAAAGCAGAGAGGGCCAAATTGTGTGGGGCATTTGAAGGGGTTCCAGGAGGCAGTGAGGACCAGCATCACTTTTCCCCGCTGGCACCTTTGCTGTGGCAGCAAAAGCTGGACGTTTGTCTTTTTTGCTCTGTTGGCCCCCGAAAGTGAAAAAAGCTGCTTTTGAGGATCGAGTTTGCAGGAAAGCAGAGAGGGCCAAATTTTATGGGGCATTTGAAGGGGTTCCAGGAGGCAGTGAGGACCAGCATCACTTTTCCCTGCTGGCACCATTGCTGTGACACCAAAAGATGGACGTTTGACTTCTTTGCTCTGTTGGCGGCCGAAAGTTAAAAAAGTTGCTTTTGTGGATAGAGTGCGCAGGAAAGCAGAGAGGGCCAAATTGTACGGGGCATTTGAAGGGGTTCCAGGAGGCAGTGAGGACCAGCATCACTTTTCCCTGCTGGCACCTTTGCTGTTGCTGCAAAAGCTGGACGTTGGTCTTTTTTGCTCTGTTGGCCCCCGAAAGTGAAAAAAGCTGCTTTTGAGGATAGAGTGGGCAGGAAAGCAGAGAGGGCCAAATTGTGTGGGGCATTTGAAGGGGTTCCAGGAGGCAGTGAGGACCAGCATCACTTTTCCCCGCTGGCACCTTTGCTGTGGCTGCAAAAGCTGGACATTTGTCTTTTTTGCTCTCTTGGGCGCCGAAAGTGAAAAAAGGTGCTTTTGAGGATAGAGTGCGCAGGAAAGCAGAGAGGGCCAAATTGTCTGGGGCATCTGAAGGAGTTCCAGGAGGCAGTGAGGACCAGCATCACTTTTCCCCGCTGGCACCTTTGCTGTGGCAGCAAAAGCTGGACGTTTGTCTTTTTTGCTCTGTTGGCCCCCGAAAGTGAAAAAAGCTGCTTTTGAGGATCGAGTTTGCAGGAAAGCAGAGAGGGCCAAATTTTATGGGGCATTTGAAGGGGTTCCAGGAGGCAGTGAGGACCAGCATCACTTTTCCCTGCTGGCACCATTGCTGTGACACCAAAAGATGGACGTTTGTCCTTTTTGCTCTGTTGGCGGCCGAAAGTTAAAAAAGGTGCTTTTGTGGATAGAGTGCGCAGGAAAGCAGAGAGGGCCAAATTGTACGGGGCATTTGAAGGGGTTCCAGGAGGCAGTGAGGACCAGCATCACTTTTCCCTGCTGGCACCTTTGCTGTTGCTGCAAAAGCTGGACGTTTGTCTTTTTTGCTCTGTTGGCCCCTGAAAGTGAAAAAAGCTGCTTTTGAGGATAGAGTGGGCAGGAAAGCAGAGAGGGCCAAATTGTCTGGGGCATTTGAAGGGGTTCCAGGAGGCAGTGAGGACCAGCATCACTTTTCCCCACTGGCACCTTTGCTGTTGCAGCAAAAGCTGGACGTTGACTTCTTTGCTCTGTTGGCCGCCGAAAGTGAAAAAAGCTGCTTTTGAGGATAGAGTCCTCAGGAAATCAGAGAGGGCCAAAGTGTGTGGGGCATTTGAAGGGGTTCCAGGAGGCAGTGAGGACCAGCATCACTTTTCCCCGCTGGCACCTTTGCTGTGGCAGCAAAAGCTGGACGTTGGTCTTTTTTGCTCTCTTGGCCGCCGAAAGTGAAAAATAGGGCCTTTAGAGGATAGAGTGCGCAGGAAAGAAGAGAGGGCCAAATTGTCTAAGGCATCTGAAGGAGTTCCAGGAGGCAGTGATGACCAGCATCACTTTTCACCGCTGGCACCTTTGCTGTGGCAGCAAAAGCTGGACGTTTGTCTTTTTTGCTCTGTTGGCTGCCGAAAGTGAAAAATAGGGGCTTTTGAGGATAGAGTGCGCAGGAAAGCAGAGAGGGCCAAATTGTATGGGGCATTTGAAGGGGTTCCAGGAGGCAGTGAGGACCAGCATCACTTTTCCTGCTGGCACCTTTCCTGTGGCACCAAAAGATGGACGTTTGTCCTTTTTGCTCTGTTGGCCGCCGAAAGTTAAAAAAGGTGCTTTTGTGGATAGAGTGCGCAGGAAAGCAGAGAGGGACAAATTGTATGGGGCATTTGAAGGGGTTCCAGGAGGCAGTGAGGACCAGCATCACTTTTCCCCGCTGGCACCTTTGCTGTTGCTGCAAAAGCTGGACGTTGACTTCTTTGCTCTGTTGGCCTCCGAAAGTGAAAAATAGGGGCTTTTGAGGATAGAGTCCTCAGGAAATCAGAGAGGGCTAAAGTGTGTGGTGCATTTGAAGGGGTTCCAGGAGGCAGTGAGGACCAGCATCACTTTTCCCCGCTGGCACCTTTGCTGTGGCAGCAAAAGCTGGACGTTTGTCTTTTTTGCTCTCTTGGCCGCCGAAAGTGAAAAATAGGGGCTTTTGAGGATAGAGTGCGCAGGAAAGCAGAGAGGGCCAAATTGTCTAAGGCATCTGAAGGAGTTCCATGATGCAGTGAGGAACAGCATCACTTTTCCCCGCTGGCACATTTGCTGTGGCAGCAAAAGTTGGACGATTGTGTTTTTTCCTACAAACAACGCCGAGAGAGAAAGAAAGTGCTTTTGAGGATAGAGTTCGCAGGAAAGCAGAGAGGGCCAAATTGTATGTGGCATTTGAAGGGGTTCCAGGAGGCAGTGAGGACCAGCATCACTTTTCCCCGCTGTCACCTTTGCTGTGGCTGCAAAAGCTGGACATTTGTCTTTTTTGCTCTGTTGGGCGCCGAAAGTGAAAAAAGGTGCTTTTGAGGATAGAGTGCGCAGGAAAGCAGAGAGGGCCAAATTGTATGGGGCATCTGAAGGGGTTCAAGGAGGTAGTGAGGACCAGCATCACTTTTCCCCGCTGGCACCTTTAATGTGGCAGCAAAGGCTGGACGTTTGACTTCTTTGCTCTGTTGGCCCCCGAAAGTGAAAAAAGCTGCTTTTGAGGATCGAGTTTGCAGGAAAGCAGAGAGGGCCAAATTGTATGGGGCATTTGAAGGGGTTCCAGGAGGCAGTGAGGACCAGCATCACTTTTCCCTGCTGGCCCCATTGCTGTGACACCAAAAGATGGACGTTTGTCTTTTTTGCTCTATTGGGCGCCGAAAGTGAAAAAAGGTGCTTTTGAGGATAGAGTCCTCAGGAAATCAGAGAGGGCCAAAGTGTGTGGGGCATTTGAAGGGGTTCCAGGAGGCAGTGAGGACCAGCATCACTTTTCCCCGCTGGCACATTTGCTGTGGCAGCAAAAGCTGGACGTTTTTCTTTCTTGCTCTCTTGGCCGCCGAAAGTGAAAAATAGGGGCTTTTGAGGATAGAGTGCGCAGGAAAGCAGAGAGGGCCAAATTGTCTGGGGCATTTGAATGGGTTCCAGGAGGCAGTGAGGACCAGCATCACTTTTCCCCGCTGGCACCTTTGCTGTGGCAGCAAAAGCTGGACGTTGACTTCTTTGCTCTGTTGGCCCCCGAAAGTGAAAAATAGGTGCTTTTGAGGATAGAGTGCGCAGGAAAGCAGAGAGGGCCAAATTGTATGGGGCATTTGAAGGGGTTCCAGGAGGCAGTGAGGACCAGCATCACTTTTCCCTGCTGGCACCTTTGCTGTGGCAGCAAAAGTTGGACGTTTGTCTTTTTTGCTCTGTTGGGCGCCGAAAGTGAAAAAAGGTGCTTTTGAGGATAGAGTGGGCAGGAAAGCAGAGAGTGCCAAATTGTGTGGGGCATTTGAAGGGGTTCCAGGAGGCAGTGAGGACCAGCATCACTTTTCCCCGCTGGCACCTTTGCTGTGGCAGCAAAAGATGGACGTTTGTATTTTTGCTGTCTTGGCCGCCGAAAATGAAAAATAGGGGCTTTTGAGGATCGAATTTGCAGGAAAGCAGAGAGGGCCAAATTGTATGGGGCATTTGAAGGGGTTCCAGGAGGCAGTGAGGACCAGCATCACTTTTCCCCGCTGGCACCTTTGCTGTGGCACCAAAAGATGGACGTTTGTCCTTTTTGCTCTGTTGGCCGCCGAAAGTTAAAAAAGGTGCTTTTGTTGATAGAGTGCGAAGGAAAGCAGAGAGGGCCAAATTGTATGGGGCATTTGAAGGGGTTCCAGGAGGCAGTGAGGACCAGCATCACTTTTCCCTGCTGGCACCTTTGCTGTTGCTGCAAAAGCTGGACATTTGTCTTTTTTGCTCTGTTGGCCGCCGAAAGAGAAAAAAGGTGCTTTTGAGGATAGAGTGGGCAGGAAAGCAGAGAGGGCCAAATTGTGTGGGGCATTTGAAGGGGTTCCAGGAGGCAGTGAGGACCAGCATCACTTTTCCCCGCTGGCACCTTTGCTGTTGCAGCAAAAGCTGGACGTTGAGTTCTTCGCTCTCTTGGCCGCCGAAAGTGAAAAAAGGTGCTTTTGAGGATAGAGTCCTCAAGAAATCAGAGAGGGCCAAAGTGTGTGGGGCATTTGAAGGGGTTCCAGGAGGCAGTGAGGACCAGCATCACTTTTCCCCGCTGGCACCTTTGCTGTGGCAGCAGAAGCTGGACGTTTTTCTTTTTTGCTCTCTTGGCCGCCGAAAGTGAAAAATAGGGGCTTTTGAGGATAGAGTGCGCAGGAAAGAAGAGAGGGCCAAATTGTCTGGGGCATCTGAAGGAGTTCCAGGAGGCAGTGATGACCAGCATCACTTTTCACAGCTGGCACCTTTGCTGTGGCAGCAAAAGCTGGACGTTTGTCTTTTTTGCTCTGTTGGCTGCCGAAAGTGAAAAATAGGGGCTTTTGATGATAGAGTGCGCAGGAAAGCAGAGAGGGCCAAATTGTGTGGGGCATTTGAAGGGGTTCCAGGAGGCAGTGAGGACCAGCATCACTTTTCCCTGCTGGCACCTTTGCTGTGGCAGCAAAAGCTGGACGTTGACTTCTTTGCTCTGTTGGCCCCCGAAAGTGAAAAATAGGTGCTTTTGCGGATAGAGTGCGCAGGAAAGCAGAGAGGGCCAAATTGTATGGGGCATTTGAAGGGGTTCCAGGAGGCAGTGAGGACCAGCATCACTTTTCCCCGCTGGCACCTTTGCTGTGGCAGCAAAAGCTGGACGTTTGTCTTTTTTGCTCTGTTGGGCGCCGAAAGTGAAAAAAGGTGCTTTTGAGGATAGAGTGGGCAGGAAAGCAGAGAGGGCCAAATTGTGTGGGGCATTTGAAGGGGTTCCAGGAGGCAGTGAGGACCAGCATCACTTTTCCCCGCTGGCACCTTTGCTGTTGCAGCAAAAGCTGGACGTTGACTTCTTTGCTCTTTTGGCCCCCGAAAGTGAAAAAAGTTGCTTTTGAGGATAGAGTCCTCAGGAAATCAGACAGGGCCAAAGTGTGTGGGGCATTTGAAGGGGTTCCAAGAGGCAGTGAGGACCAGCATCACTTTTCCCCGCTGGCACATTTGCTGTGGCAGCAAAAGTTGGACGATTGTGTTTTTTCCTACAAACAACGCCGAGAGAGAAAAAAATTGCTTTTGAGGATAGAGTTTACAGGAAAGCAGAGAGGGCCAAATTGTATGTGGCATTTGAAGGGGTTCCAGGAGGCAGTGAGGACCAGCATCACTTTTCCCCGCTGGCACCTTTGCTGTGGCAGCAAACGATGGACGTTGACTTCTTTGCTCTCTTGGCCGCCGAAAGTAGAAAAAGCTGCTTTTGAGTATAGAGTGTGCAGGAAAGCAGAGAGGGCCAAATTGTCTGGGCATCTGAAGGAGTTCCAGGAGGCAGTGAGGACCAGCAACACTTTTCCCCGCTGGCACCTTTGCTGTGGCAGCAAAAGCTGGACGTTTGTCTTTCTTGCTCTGTCGGCCGCCGAAAGTGAAAAAAGGTGCTTTTGAGGATAGAGTGCGCAGGAAAGCAGAGAGGGCCAAACTGTATGGGGCATTTGAAGGGGTTCCAGGAGGCAGTGAGGACCAACATCACTTTTCCCCGCTGGCACCTTTGCTGTTGCTGCAAAAGCTGGACGTTGACTTCTTTGCTCTGTTGGCCGCCGAAAGTGAAAAATAGGGGCTTTTGAGGATCGAGTCCTCAGGAAATCAGAGAGGGCCAAAGTGTGTGGGGCATTTGAAGGGGTTCCAGGAGGCAGTGAGGACCAGCATCACTTTTCCACGCTGGCACCTTTGCTGTGGCAGCAAAAGCTGGACGTTTGTCTTTTTTGATCTCTTGGCCGCCGAAAGTGAAAAATAGGGGCTTTTGAGGATAGAGTGCGCAGGAAAGCAGAGAGGGCCAAATTGTCTAAGGCATCTGAAGGAGTTCCAGGAGGCAGTGAGGACCAGCATCACTTTTCCCTGCTGGCACCTTTGCTGTGAAACCAAAAGATGGACGTTTGTCTTTTTTGCTCTGTTGGGCGCCGAAAGTGAAAAAAGGGGCTTTTGAGGATAGATTGGGCAGGAAAGCACAGAGGGCTAAATTGTGTGGGGCAATTGAAGGGGTTCCAGGAGGCAGTGAGGACCAGCATCACTTTTCCCCGCTGGCACCTTTGCTGTGGCAGCAAAAGCTGGACGTTTTTCTTTTTTGCTCTCTTGGCCGCCTTAAGTGAAAAATAGGGGCTTTTGAGGATAGAGTGCGCAGGAAAGCAGAGAGGGCCAAATTGTATGGGGCATTTGAAGGGGTTCCAGGAGGCAGTGATGACCAGCATCACTTTTCCCTGCTGGCACCTTTGCTGTGGCAGCAAAAGCTGGACGTTTGTCTTTTTTGCTCTGTTGGCCGCCGAAAGTGAAAAATAGGGGCTTTTGAGGATAGAGTGCGCAGGAAAGCAGAGAGGGCCAAATTGTACGGGGCATTTGAAGGGGTTCCAGGAGGCAGTGAGGACCAGCATCACTTTTCCCTGCTGGCACCTTTGCTGTTGCTGCAAAAGCTGGACGTTTGTCTTTTTTGCTCTGTTGGCCCCTGAAAGTGAAAAAAGCTGCTTTTGAGGATAGAGTGGGCAGGAAAGCAGAGAGGGCCAAATTGTCTGGGGCATTTGAAGGGGTTCCAGGAGGCAGTGAGGACCAGCATCACTTTTCCCCACTGGCACCTTTGCTGTTGCAGCAAAAGCTGGACGTTGACTTCTTTGCTCTGTTGGCCGCCGAAAGTGAAAAAAGCTGCTTTTGAGGATAGAGTCCTCAGGAAATCAGAGAGGGCCAAAGTGTGTGGGGCATTTGAAGGGGTTCCAGGAGGCAGTGAGGACCAGCATCACTTTTCCCCGCTGGCACCTTTGCTGTGGCAGCAAAAGCTGGACGTTGGTCTTTTTTGCTCTCTTGGCCGCCGAAAGTGAAAAATAGGGCCTTTAGAGGATAGAGTGCGCAGGAAAGAAGAGAGGGCCAAATTGTCTAAGGCATCTGAAGGAGTTCCAGGAGGCAGTGATGACCAGCATCACTTTTCACCGCTGGCACCTTTGCTGTGGCAGCAAAAGCTGGACGTTTGTCTTTTTTGCTCTGTTGGCTGCCGAAAGTGAAAAATAGGGGCTTTTGAGGATAGAGTGCGCAGGAAAGCAGAGAGGGCCAAATTGTATGGGGCATTTGAAGGGGTTCCAGGAGGCAGTGAGGACCAGCATCACTTTTCCTGCTGGCACCTTTCCTGTGGCACCAAAAGATGGACGTTTGTCCTTTTTGCTCTGTTGGCCGCCGAAAGTTAAAAAAGGTGCTTTTGTGGATAGAGTGCGCAGGAAAGCAGAGAGGGACAAATTGTATGGGGCATTTGAAGGGGTTCCAGGAGGCAGTGAGGACCAGCATCACTTTTCCCCGCTGGCACCTTTGCTGTTGCTGCAAAAGCTGGACGTTGACTTCTTTGCTCTGTTGGCCGCCGAAAGTGAAAAATAGGGGCTTTTGAGGATAGAGTCCTCAGGAAATCAGAGAGGGCTAAAGTGTGTGGTGCATTTGAAGGGGTTCCAGGAGGCAGTGAGGACCAGCATCACTTTTCCCCGCTGGCACCTTTGCTGTGGCAGCAAAAGCTGGACGTTTGTCTTTTTTGCTCTCTTGGCCGCCGAAAGTGAAAAATAGGGGCTTTTGAGGATAGAGTGCGCAGGAAAGCAGAGAGGGCCAAATTGTCTAAGGCATCTGAAGGAGTTCCAGGAGGCAGTGAGGACCAGC
>NW_028127741.1:0-41959 GCF_965231255.1 Vanellus vanellus
CCCAGAGGAAAAAAGACAAACGTCCAGCTTTTGCTGCCACAGCAAAGGTGCCAGCGGGGAAAAGTCATGCTGGTCCTCACTGCCTCCTGGAACCCCTTCAAATGCCCCAGACAATTTGGCCCTCTCTGCTTTCCTGCGCACTCTAGCCTCAAAAACACCGGTTTTCACTTTCGGCGCCCCCCAGAGGAAAAAAGACAAACGTCCAGCTTTTGCTGCCACAGCAAAGGTGCCAGCGGGGAAAAGTCATGCTGGTCCTCACTGCCTCCTGGAACCCCTTCAAATGCCCCAGACAATTTGGCCCTCTCTGCTTTCCTGCGCACTCTAGCCTCAAAAGCACCTTTTTTCACTTTCGGCGCCCCCCAGAAGAAAAAAATAAAACGTCCAGCTTTTGCTGCCACAGCAAAGGTGCCAGCGGGGAAAAGTGATGCTGGTCCTCACTGCCTCCTGGAACCCCTTCAAATGCCCCAGACAATTTGACCCTCTCTACTTTCCTGCGCACTCTAGCCTCAAAAGCACCTTTTTTCACTTTCGGCGCCCCCCAGAGGAAAAAAGACAAACGTCCAGCTTTTGCTGCCACAGCAAAGGTGCCAGCGGGGAAAAGTGATGCTGGTCCTCACTGCCTCCTGGAACCCCTTCAAATGCCCCAGACAATTTGGCCCTCTCTGCTTTCCTGCGCACTCTAGCCTCAAAAACACCGGTTTTCACTTTCGGCGCCCCCCAGAGGAAAAAAGACAAACGTCCAGCTTTTGCTGCCACAGCAAAGGTGCCAGCGGGGAAAAGTCATGCTGGTCCTCACTGCCTCCTGGAACCCCTTCAAATGCCCCAGACAATTTGGCCCTCTCTGCTTTCCTGCGCACTCTAGCCTCAAAAGCACCTTTTTTCACTTTCGGCGCCCTCCGGAGCAAAAAAGACAAACGTCCAGCTTTTGCTGCCACAGCAAAGGTGCCAGCGGGGAAAAGTCATGCTGGTCCTCACTGCCTCCTGGAACCCCTTCAAATGCCCCAGACAATTTGGCCCTCTCTGCTTTCCTGCGCACTCTAGCCTCAAAAGCACCTTTTTTCACTTTCGGCGCCCCCCAGAGGAAAAAAGACAAACGTCCAGCTTTTGCTGCCACAGCAAAGGTGCCAGCGGGGAAAAGTCATGCTGGTCCTCACTGCCTCCTGGAACCCCTTCAAATGCCCCAGACAATTTGGCCCTCTCTGCTTTCCTGCGCACTCTAGCCTCAAAAGCACCTTTTTTCACTTTCGGCGCCCCCCAGAGGAAAAAAGACAAACGTCCAGCTTTTGCTGCCACAGCAAAGGTGCCAGCGGGGAAAAGTGATGCTGGTCCTCACTGCCTCCTGGAACCCCTTCAAATGCCCCAGACAATTTGGCCCTCTCTGCTTTCCTGCGCACTCTAGCCTCAAAAACACCGGTTTTCACTTTCGGCGCCCCCCAGAGGAAAAAAGACAAACGTCCAGCTTTTGCTGCCACAGCAAAGGTGCCAGCGGGGAAAAGTCATGCTGGTCCTCACTGCCTCCTGGAACCCCTTCAAATGCCCCAGACAATTTGGCCCTCTCTGCTTTCCTGCGCACTCTAGCCTCAAAAGCACCTTTTTTCACTTTCGGCGCCCCCCAGAAGAAAAAAAAAAAACGTCCAGCTTTTGCTGCCACAGCAAAGGTGCCAGCGGGGAAAAGTGATGCTGGTCCTCACTGCCTCCTGGAACCCCTTCAAATGCCCCAGACAATTTGGCCCTCTCTGCTTTCCTGCGCACTCTAGCCTCAAAAGCACCTTTTTTCACTTTCGGCGCCCCCCAGAGGAAAAAAGACAAACGTCCAGCTTTTGCTGCCACAGCAAAGGTGCCAGCGGGGAAAAGTCATGCTGGTCCTCACTGCCTCCTGGAACCCCTTCAAATGCCCCAGACAATTTGGCCCTCTCTGCTTTCCTGCGCACTCTAGCCTCAAAAGCACCTTTTTTCACTTTCGGCGCCCTCCGGAGCAAAAAAGACAAACGTCCAGCTTTTGCTGCCACAGCAAAGGTGCCAGCGGGGAAAAGTCATGCTGGTCCTCACTGCCTCCTGGAACCCCTTCAAATGCCCCAGACAATTTGGCCCTCTCTGCTTTCCTGCGCACTCTAGCCTCAAAAGCACCTTTTTTCACTTTCGGCGCCCTCCGGAGCAAAAAAGACAAACGTCCAGCTTTTGCTGCCACAGCAAAGGTGCCAGCGGGGAAAAGTGATGCTGGTCCTCACTGCCTCCTGGAACCCCTTCAAATGCCCCACACAATTTGGCCCTCTCTGCTTTCCTGCGCACTCTAGCCTCAAAAACACCGGTTTTCACTTTCGGCGCCCCCCAGAGGAAAAAAGACAAACGTCCAGCTTTTGCTGCCACAGCAAAGGTGCCAGCGGGGAAAAGTCATGCTGGTCCTCACTGCCTCCTGGAACCCCTTCAAATGCCCCAGACAATTTGGCCCTCTCTGCTTTCCTGCGCACTCTAGCCTCAAAAGCACCTTTTTTCACTTTCGGCGCCCTCCGGAGCAAAAAAGACAAACGTCCAGCTTTTGCTGCCACAGCAAAGGTGCCAGCGGGGAAAAGTCATGCTGGTCCTCACTGCCTCCTGGAACCCCTTCAAATGCCCCAGACAATTTGGCCCTCTCTGCTTTCCTGCGCACTCTAGCCTCAAAAGCACCTTTTTTCACTTTCGGCGCCCCCCAGAGGAAAAAAGACAAACGTCCAGCTTTTGCTGCCACAGCAAAGGTGCCAGCGGGGAAAAGTCATGCTGGTCCTCACTGCCTCCTGGAACCCCTTCAAATGCCCCAGACAATTTGGCCCTCTCTGCTTTCCTGCGCACTCTAGCCTCAAAAGCACCTTTTTTCACTTTCGGCGCCCCCCAGAGGAAAAAAGACAAACGTCCAGCTTTTGCTGCCACAGCAAAGGTGCCAGCGGGGAAAAGTGATGCTGGTCCTCACTGCCTCCTGGAACCCCTTCAAATGCCCCAGACAATTTGGCCCTCTCTGCTTTCCTGCGCACTCTAGCCTCAAAAGCACCTTTTTTCACTTTCGGCGCCCCTCAGAAGAAAAAAAAAAAAGTCCAGCTTTTGCTGCCACAGCAAAGGTGCCAGCGGGGAAAAGTGATGCTGGTCCTCACTGCCTCCTGGAACCCCTTCAAATGCCCCAGACAATTTGGCCCTCTCTGCTTTCCTGCGCACTCTAGCCTCAAAAGCACCTTTTTTCACTTTCGGCGCCCTCCGGAGGAAAAAAGACAAACGTCCAGCTTTTGCTGCCACAGCAAAGGTGCCAGCGGGGAAAAGTGATGCTGGTCCTCACTGCCTCCTGGAACCCCTTCAAATGCCCCAGACAATTTGGCCCTCTCTGCTTTCCTGCGCACTCTAGCCTCAAAAGCACCTTTTTTCATTTTCGGCGCCCCCCAGAGGAAAAAAGACAAACGTCCAGCTTTTGCTGCCACAGCAAAGGTGCCAGCGGGGAAAAGTCATGCTGGTCCTCACTGCCTCCTGGAACCCCTTCAAATGCCCCAGACAATTTGGCCCTCTCTGCTTTCCTGCGCACTCTAGCCTCAAAAGCACCTTTTTTCACTTTCGGCGCCCCTCAGAAGAAAAAAAAAAAAGTCCAGCTTTTGCTGCCACAGCAAAGGTGCCAGCGGGGAAAAGTGATGCTGGTCCTCACTGCCTCCTGGAACCCCTTCAAATGCCCCAGACAATTTGGCCCTCTCTGCTTTCCTGCGCACTCTAGCCTCAAAAGCACCTTTTTTCACTTTCGGCGCCCCCCAGAGGAAAAAAGACAAACGTCCAGCTTTTGCTGCCACAGCAAAGGTGCCAGCGGGGAAAAGTGATGCTGGTCCTCACTGCCTCCTGGAACCCCTTCAAATGCCCCAGACAATTTGGCCCTCTCTGCTTTCCTGCGCACTCTAGCCTCAAAAGCACCTTTTTTCACTTTCGGCGCCCCCCAGAGGAAAAAAGACAAACGTCCAGCTTTTGCTGCCACAGCAAAGGTGCCAGCGGGGAAAAGTCATGCTGGTCCTCACTGCCTCCTGGAACCCCTTCAAATTCCCCAGACAATTTGGCCCTCTCTGCTTTCCTGCGCACTCTAGCCTCAAAAGCACCTTTTTTCACTTTCGGCGCCCTCCGGAGCAAAAAAGACAAACGTCCAGCTTTTGCTGCCACAGCAAAGGTGCCAGCGGGGAAAAGTGATGCTGGTCCTCACTGCCTCCTGGAACCCCTTCAAATGCCCCAGACAATTTGGCCCTCTCTGCTTTCCTGCGCACTCTAGCCTCAAAAGCACCTTTTTTCACTTTTGGCGCCCTCCGGAGGAAAAAAGACAAACGTCCAGCTTTTGCTGCCACAGCAAAGGTGCCAGCGGGGAAAAGTGATGCTGGTCTTCACTGCCTCCTGGAACCCCTTCAAATGCCCCAGACAATTTGGCCCTCTCTGCTTTCCTGCGCACTCTAGCCTCAAAAGCACCTTTTTTCACTTTCGGCGCCCCCCAGAGGAAAAAAGACAAACGTCCAGCTTTTGCTGCCACAGCAAAGGTGCCAGCGGGGAAAAGTGATGCTGGTCCTCACTGCCTCCTGGAACCCCTTCAAATGCCCCAGACAATTTGGCCCTCTCTGCTTTCCTGCGCACTCTAGCCTCAAAAGCACCTTTTTTCACTTTCGGCGCCCCCCAGAGGAAAAAAGACAAACGTCCAGCTTTTGCTGCCACAGCAAAGGTGCCAGCGGGGAAAAGTGATGCTGGTCCTCACTGCCTCCTGGAACCCCTTCAAATGCCCCAGACAATTTGGCCCTCTCTGCTTTCCTGCGCACTCTAGCCTCAAAAGCACCTTTTTTCACTATCAGCGCTGTTTGGAGCAAAAAAGACAAACGTCCAGCTTTTGCTGCCACAGCAAAGGTGCCAGCGGGGAAAAGTGATGCTGGTCCTCACTGCCTCCTGGAACCCCTTCAAATGCCCCAGACAATTTGGCCCTCTCTGCTTTCCTGCGCACTCTAGCCTCAAAAGCACCTTTTTTCACTTTCGGCGCCCCCCAGAGGAAAAAAGACAAACGTCCAGCTTTTGCTGCCACAGCAAAGGTGCCAGCGGGGAAAAGTCATGCTGGTCCTCACTGCCTCCTGGAACCCCTTCAAATGCCCCAGACAATTTGGCCCTCTCTGCTTTCCTGCGCACTCTAGCCTCAAAAGCACCTTTTTTCACTTTCGGCGCCCTCCGGAGCAAAAAAGACAAACGTCCAGCTTTTGCTGCCACAGCAAAGGTGCCAGCGGGGAAAAGTGATGCTGGTCCTCACTGCCTCCTGGAACCCCTTCAAATGCCCCAGACAATTTGGCCCTCTCTGCTTTCCTGCGCACTCTAGCCTCAAAAGCACCTTTTTTCACTTTTGGCGCCCTCCGGAGGAAAAAAGACAAACGTCCAGCTTTTGCTGCCACAGCAAAGGTGCCAGCGGGGAAAAGTGATGCTGGTCTTCACTGCCTCCTGGAACCCCTTCAAATGCCCCAGACAATTTGGCCCTCTCTGCTTTCCTGCGCACTCTAGCCTCAAAAGCACCTTTTTTCACTTTCGGCGCCCCCCAGAGGAAAAAAGACAAACGTCCAGCTTTTGCTGCCACAGCAAAGGTGCCAGCGGGGAAAAGTGATGCTGGTCCTCACTGCCTCCTGGAACCCCTTCAAATGCCCCACACAATTTGGCCCTCTCTGCTTTCCTGCGCACTCTAGCCTCAAAAGCACCTTTTTTCACTTTCGGCGCCCCCCAGAGGAAAAAAGACAAACGTCCAGCTTTTGCTGCCACAGCAAAGGTGCCAGCGGGGAAAAGTCATGCTGGTCCTCACTGCCTCCTGGAACCCCTTCAAATGCCCCAGACAATTTGGCCCTCTCTGCTTTCCTGCGCACTCTAGCCTCAAAAGCACCGGTTTTCACTTTCAGTGCTGTTTGGAGCAAAAAAGACAAACGTCCAGCTTTTGCTGCCACAGCAAAGGTGCCAGCGGGGAAAAGTCATGCTGGTCCTCACTGCCTCCTGGAACCCCTTCAAATGCCCCAGACAATTTGGCCCTCTCTGCTTTCCTGCGCACTCTAGCCTCAAAAGCACCTTTTTTCACTATCAGCGCTGTTTGGAGCAAAAAAGACAAACGTCCAGCTTTTGCTGCCACAGCAAAGGTGCCAGCGGGGAAAAGTGATGCTGGTCCTCACTGCCTCCTGGAACCCCTTCAAATGCCCCAGACAATTTGGCCCTCTCTGCTTTCCTGCGCACTCTAGCCTCAAAAGCACCTTTTTTCACTTTCGGCGCCCCCCAGAGGAAAAAAGACAAACGTCCAGCTTTTGCTGCCACAGCAAAGGTGCCAGCGGGGAAAAGTGATGCTGGTCCTCACTGCCTCCTGGAACCCCTTCAAATGCCCCAGACAATTTGGCCCTCTCTGCTTTCCTGCGCACTCTAGCCTCAAAAGCACCTTTTTTCACTTTCGGCGCCCTCCGGAGGAAAAAAGACAAACGTCCAGCTTTTGCTGCCACAGCAAAGGTGCCAGCGGGGAAAAGTGATGCTGGTCCTCACTGCCTCCTGGAACCCCTTCAAATGCCCCAGACAATTTGGCCCTCTCTACTTTCCTGCGCACTCTAGCCTCAAAAGCACCTTTTTTCATTTTCGGCGCCCCCCAGAGGAAAAAAGACAAACGTCCAGCTTTTGCTGCCACAGCAAAGGTGCCAGCGGGGAAAAGTCATGCTGGTCCTCACTGCCTCCTGGAACCCCTTCAAATGCCCCAGACAATTTGGCCCTCTCTGCTTTCCTGCACACTCTAGCCTCAAAAGCACCTTTTTTCACTTTCGGCGCCCTCCGGAGCAAAAAAGACAAACGTCCAGCTTTTGCTGCCACAGCAAAGGTGCCAGCGGGGAAAAGTCATGCTGGTCCTCACTGCCTCCTGGAACCCCTTCAAATGCCCCAGACAATTTGGCCCTCTCTGCTTTCCTGCGCACTCTAGCCTCAAAAGCACCTTTTTTCACTTTCGGCGCCCTCCGGAGCAAAAAAGACAAACGTCCAGCTTTTGCTGCCACAGCAAAGGTGCCAGCGGGGAAAAGTCATGCTGGTCCTCACTGCCTCCTGGAACCCCTTCAAATGCCCCAGACAATTTGGCCCTCTCTGCTTTCCTGCGCACTCTAGCCTCAAAAGCACCTTTTTTCACTTTCGGCGCCCCCCAGAGGAAAAAAGACAAACGTCCAGCTTTTGCTGCCACAGCAAAGGTGCCAGCGGGGAAAAGTCATGCTGGTCCTCACTGCCTCCTGGAACCCCTTCAAAAGCCCCAGACAATTTGGCCCTCTCTGCTTTCCTGCGCACTCTAGCCTCAAAAGCACCTTTTTTCACTTTCGGCGCCCCCCAGAGGAAAAAAGACAAACGTCCAGCTTTTGCTGCCACAGCAAAGGTGCCAGCGGGGAAAAGTGATGCTGGTCCTCACTGCCTCCTGGAACCCCTTCAAATGCCCCAGACAATTTGGCCCTCTCTGCTTTCCTGCGCACTCTAGCCTCAAAAACACCGGTTTTCACTTTCGGCGCCCCCCAGAGGAAAAAAGACAAACGTCCAGCTTTTGCTGCCACAGCAAAGGTGCCAGCGGGGAAAAGTCATGCTGGTCCTCACTGCCTCCTGGAACCCCTTCAAATGCCCCAGACAATTTGGCCCTCTCTGCTTTCCTGCGCACTCTAGCCTCAAAAGCACCTTTTTTCACTTTCGGCGCCCTCCGGAGCAAAAAAGACAAACGTCCAGCTTTTGCTGCCACAGCAAAGGTGCCAGCGGGGAAAAGTCATGCTGGTCCTCACTGCCTCCTGGAACCCCTTCAAATGCCCCAGACAATTTGGCCCTCTCTGCTTTCCTGCGCACTCTAGCCTCAAAAGCACCTTTTTTCACTTTCGGCGCCCCCCAGAGGAAAAAAGACAAACGTCCAGCTTTTGCTGCCACAGCAAAGGTGCCAGCGGGGAAAAGTCATGCTGGTCCTCACTGCCTCCTGGAACCCCTTCAAATGCCCCAGACAATTTGGCCCTCTCTGCTTTCCTGCGCACTCTAGCCTCAAAAGCACCTTTTTTCACTTTCGGCGCCCCCCAGAGGAAAAAAGACAAACGTCCAGCTTTTGCTGCCACAGCAAAGGTGCCAGCGGGGAAAAGTGATGCTGGTCCTCACTGCCTCCTGGAACCCCTTCAAATGCCCCAGACAATTTGGCCCTCTCTGCTTTCCTGCGCACTCTAGCCTCAAAAACACCGGTTTTCACTTTCGGCGCCCCCCAGAGGAAAAAAGACAAACGTCCAGCTTTTGCTGCCACAGCAAAGGTGCCAGCGGGGAAAAGTCATGCTGGTCCTCACTGCCTCCTGGAACCCCTTCAAATGCCCCAGACAATTTGGCCCTCTCTGCTTTCCTGCGCACTCTAGCCTCAAAAGCACCTTTTTTCACTTTCGGCGCCCCCCAGAAGAAAAAAAAAAAACGTCCAGCTTTTGCTGCCACAGCAAAGGTGCCAGCGGGGAAAAGTGATGCTGGTCCTCACTGCCTCCTGGAACCCCTTCAAATGCCCCACACAATTTGGCCCTCTCTGCTTTCCTGCGCACTCTAGCCTCAAAAGCACCTTTTTTCACTTTCGGCGCCCCCCAGAGGAAAAAAGACAAACGTCCAGCTTTTGCTGCCACAGCAAAGGTGCCAGCGGGGAAAAGTCATGCTGGTCCTCACTGCCTCCTGGAACCCCTTCAAATGCCCCAGACAATTTGGCCCTCTCTGCTTTCCTGCGCACTCTAGCCTCAAAAGCACCTTTTTTCACTTTCGGCGCCCTCCGGAGCAAAAAAGACAAACGTCCAGCTTTTGCTGCCACAGCAAAGGTGCCAGCGGGGAAAAGTCATGCTGGTCCTCACTGCCTCCTGGAACCCCTTCAAATGCCCCAGACAATTTGGCCCTCTCTGCTTTCCTGCGCACTCTAGCCTCAAAAGCACCTTTTTTCACTTTCGGCGCCCTCCGGAGCAAAAAAGACAAACGTCCAGCTTTTGCTGCCACAGCAAAGGTGCCAGCGGGGAAAAGTCATGCTGGTCCTCACTGCCTCCTGGAACCCCTTCAAATGCCCCAGACAATTTGGCCCTCTCTGCTTTCCTGCGCACTCTAGCCTCAAAAGCACCTTTTTTCACTTTCGGCGCCCCCCAGAGGAAAAAAGACAAACGTCCAGCTTTTGCTGCCACAGCAAAGGTGCCAGCGGGGAAAAGTCATGCTGGTCCTCACTGCCTCCTGGAACCCCTTCAAATGCCCCAGACAATTTGGCCCTCTCTGCTTTCCTGCGCACTCTAGCCTCAAAAGCACCTTTTTTCACTTTCGGCGCCCCCCAGAGGAAAAAAGACAAACGTCCAGCTTTTGCTGCCACAGCAAAGGTGCCAGCGGGGAAAAGTGATGCTGGTCCTCACTGCCTCCTGGAACCCCTTCAAATGCCCCAGACAATTTGGCCCTCTCTGCTTTCCTGCGCACTCTAGCCTCAAAAACACCGGTTTTCACTTTCGGCGCCCCCCAGAGGAAAAAAGACAAACGTCCAGCTTTTGCTGCCACAGCAAAGGTGCCAGCGGGGAAAAGTCATGCTGGTCCTCACTGCCTCCTGGAACCCCTTCAAATGCCCCAGACAATTTGGCCCTCTCTGCTTTCCTGCGCACTCTAGCCTCAAAAGCACCTTTTTTCACTTTCGGCGCCCCCCAGAGGAAAAAAGACAAACGTCCAGCTTTTGCTGCCACAGCAAAGGTGCCAGCGGGGAAAAGTCATGCTGGTCCTCACTGCCTCCTGGAACCCCTTCAAATGCCCCAGACAATTTGGCCCTCTCTGCTTTCCTGCGCACTCTAGCCTCAAAAGCACCTTTTTTCACTTTCGGCGCCCCCCAGAGGAAAAAAGACAAACGTCCAGCTTTTGCTGCCACAGCAAAGGTGCCAGCGGGGAAAAGTGATGCTGGTCCTCACTGCCTCCTGGAACCCCTTCAAATGCCCCAGACAATTTGGCCCTCTCTGCTTTCCTGCGCACTCTAGCCTCAAAAGCAGCTTTTTTCACTTTCGGCGCCCCTCAGAAGAAAAAAAAAAAAGTCCAGCTTTTGCTGCCACAGCAAAGGTGCCAGCGGGGAAAAGTGATGCTGGTCCTCACTGCCTCCTGGAACCCCTTCAAATGCCCCAGACAATTTGGCCCTCTCTGCTTTCCTGCGCACTCTAGCCTCAAAAGCACCTTTTTTCACTTTCGGCGCCCTCCGGAGGAAAAAAGACAAACGTCCAGCTTTTGCTGCCACAGCAAAGGTGCCAGCGGGGAAAAGTGATGCTGGTCCTCACTGCCTCCTGGAACCCCTTCAAATGCCCCAGACAATTTGGCCCTCTCTACTTTCCTGCGCACTCTAGCCTCAAAAGCACCTTTTTTCATTTTCGGCGCCCCCCAGAGGAAAAAAGACAAACGTCCAGCTTTTGCTGCCACAGCAAAGGTGCCAGCGGGGAAAAGTCATGCTGGTCCTCACTGCCTCCTGGAACCCCTTCAAATGCCCCAGACAATTTGGCCCTCTCTGCTTTCCTGCGCACTCTAGCCTCAAAAGCACCTTTTTTCACTTTCGGCGCCCCTCAGAAGAAAAAAAAAAAAGTCCAGCTTTTGCTGCCACAGCAAAGGTGCCAGCGGGGAAAAGTGATGCTGGTCCTCACTGCCTCCTGGAACCCCTTCAAATGCCCCAGACAATTTGGCCCTCTCTGCTTTCCTGCGCACTCTAGCCTCAAAAGCACCTTTTTTCACTTTCGGCGCCCCCCAGAGGAAAAAAGACAAACGTCCAGCTTTTGCTGCCACAGCAAAGGTGCCAGCGGGGAAAAGTGATGCTGGTCCTCACTGCCTCCTGGAACCCCTTCAAATGCCCCAGACAATTTGGCCCTCTCTGCTTTCCTGCACACTCTAGCCTCAAAAGCACCTTTTTTCACTTTCGGCGCCCTCCGGAGCAAAAAAGACAAACGTCCAGCTTTTGCTGCCACAGCAAAGGTGCCAGCGGGGAAAAGTCATGCTGGTCCTCACTGCCTCCTGGAACCCCTTCAAATGCCCCAGACAATTTGGCCCTCTCTGCTTTCCTGCGCACTCTAGCCTCAAAAGCACCTTTTTTCACTTTCGGCGCCCTCCGGAGCAAAAAAGACAAACGTCCAGCTTTTGCTGCCACAGCAAAGGTGCCAGCGGGGAAAAGTCATGCTGGTCCTCACTGCCTCCTGGAACCCCTTCAAATGCCCCAGACAATTTGGCCCTCTCTGCTTTCCTGCGCACTCTAGCCTCAAAAGCACCTTTTTTCACTTTCGGCGCCCCCCAGAGGAAAAAAGACAAACGTCCAGCTTTTGCTGCCACAGCAAAGGTGCCAGCGGGGAAAAGTCATGCTGGTCCTCACTGCCTCCTGGAACCCCTTCAAATGCCCCAGACAATTTGGCCCTCTCTGCTTTCCTGCGCACTCTAGCCTCAAAAGCACCTTTTTTCACTTTCGGCGCCCCCCAGAGGAAAAAAGACAAACGTCCAGCTTTTGCTGCCACAGCAAAGGTGCCAGCGGGGAAAAGTGATGCTGGTCCTCACTGCCTCCTGGAACCCCTTCAAATGCCCCAGACAATTTGGCCCTCTCTGCTTTCCTGCGCACTCTAGCCTCAAAAACACCGGTTTTCACTTTCGGCGCCCCCCAGAGGAAAAAAGACAAACGTCCAGCTTTTGCTGCCACAGCAAAGGTGCCAGCGGGGAAAAGTCATGCTGGTCCTCACTGCCTCCTGGAACCCCTTCAAATGCCCCAGACAATTTGGCCCTCTCTGCTTTCCTGCGCACTCTAGCCTCAAAAGCACCTTTTTTCACTTTCGGCGCCCTCCGGAGCAAAAAAGACAAACGTCCAGCTTTTGCTGCCACAGCAAAGGTGCCAGCGGGGAAAAGTCATGCTGGTCCTCACTGCCTCCTGGAACCCCTTCAAATGCCCCAGACAATTTGGCCCTCTCTGCTTTCCTGCGCACTCTAGCCTCAAAAGCACCTTTTTTCACTTTCGGCGCCCCCCAGAGGAAAAAAGACAAACGTCCAGCTTTTGCTGCCACAGCAAAGGTGCCAGCGGGGAAAAGTCATGCTGGTCCTCACTGCCTCCTGGAACCCCTTCAAATGCCCCAGACAATTTGGCCCTCTCTGCTTTCCTGCGCACTCTAGCCTCAAAAGCACCTTTTTTCACTTTCGGCGCCCCCCAGAGGAAAAAAGACAAACGTCCAGCTTTTGCTGCCACAGCAAAGGTGCCAGCGGGGAAAAGTGATGCTGGTCCTCACTGCCTCCTGGAACCCCTTCAAATGCCCCAGACAATTTGGCCCTCTCTGCTTTCCTGCGCACTCTAGCCTCAAAAACACCGGTTTTCACTTTCGGCGCCCCCCAGAGGAAAAAAGACAAACGTCCAGCTTTTGCTGCCACAGCAAAGGTGCCAGCGGGGAAAAGTCATGCTGGTCCTCACTGCCTCCTGGAACCCCTTCAAATGCCCCAGACAATTTGGCCCTCTCTGCTTTCCTGCGCACTCTAGCCTCAAAAGCACCTTTTTTCACTTTCGGCGCCCCCCAGAAGAAAAAAAAAAAACGTCCAGCTTTTGCTGCCACAGCAAAGGTGCCAGCGGGGAAAAGTGATGCTGGTCCTCACTGCCTCCTGGAACCCCTTCAAATGCCCCAGACAATTTGGCCCTCTCTGCTTTCCTGCGCACTCTAGCCTCAAAAGCACCTTTTTTCACTTTCGGCGCCCCCCAGAGGAAAAAAGACAAACGTCCAGCTTTTGCTGCCACAGCAAAGGTGCCAGCGGGGAAAAGTCATGCTGGTCCTCACTGCCTCCTGGAACCCCTTCAAATGCCCCAGACAATTTGGCCCTCTCTGCTTTCCTGCGCACTCTAGCCTCAAAAGCACCTTTTTTCACTTTCGGCGCCCTCCGGAGCAAAAAAGACAAACGTCCAGCTTTTGCTGCCACAGCAAAGGTGCCAGCAGGGAAAAGTCATGCTGGTCCTCACTGCCTCCTGGAACCCCTTCAAATGCCCCAGACAATTTGGCCCTCTCTGCTTTCCTGCGCACTCTAGCCTCAAAAGCACCTTTTTTCACTTTCGGCGCCCTCCGGAGCAAAAAAGACAAACGTCCAGCTTTTGCTGCCACAGCAAAGGTGCCAGCGGGGAAAAGTCATGCTGGTCCTCACTGCCTCCTGGAACCCCTTCAAATGCCCCAGACAATTTGGCCCTCTCTGCTTTCCTGCGCACTCTAGCCTCAAAAGCACCTTTTTTCACTTTCGGCGCCCCCCAGAGGAAAAAAGACAAACGTCCAGCTTTTGCTGCCACAGCAAAGGTGCCAGCGGGGAAAAGTCATGCTGGTCCTCACTGCCTCCTGGAACCCCTTCAAATGCCCCAGACAATTTGGCCCTCTCTGCTTTCCTGCGCACTCTAGCCTCAAAAACACCGGTTTTCACTTTCGGCGCCCCCCAGAGGAAAAAAGACAAACGTCCAGCTTTTGCTGCCACAGCAAAGGTGCCAGCGGGGAAAAGTCATGCTGGTCCTCACTGCCTCCTGGAACCCCTTCAAATGCCCCAGACAATTTGGCCCTCTCTGCTTTCCTGCGCACTCTAGCCTCAAAAGCACCTTTTTTCACTTTCGGCGCCCCCCAGAAGAAAAAAAAAAAACGTCCAGCTTTTGCTGCCACAGCAAAGGTGCCAGCGGGGAAAAGTGATGCTGGTCCTCACTGCCTCCTGGAACCCCTTCAAATGCCCCAGACAATTTGGCCCTCTCTACTTTCCTGCGCACTCTAGCCTCAAAAGCACCTTTTTTCACTTTCGGCGCCCCCCAGAGGAAAAAAGACAAACGTCCAGCTTTTGCTGCCACAGCAAAGGTGCCAGCGGGGAAAAGTGATGCTGGTCCTCACTGCCTCCTGGAACCCCTTCAAATGCCCCAGACAATTTGGCCCTCTCTGCTTTCCTGCGCACTCTAGCCTCAAAAGCACCTTTTTTCACTTTCGGCGCCCTCCGGAGCAAAAAAGACAAACGTCCAGCTTTTGCTGCCACAGCAAAGGTGCCAGCGGGGAAAAGTGATGCTGGTCCTCACTGCCTCCTGGAACCCCTTCAAATGCCCCAGACAATTTGGCCCTCTCTGCTTTCCTGCGCACTCTAGCCTCAAAAGCACCTTTTTTCACTTTCGGCGCCCTCCGGAGGAAAAAAGACAAACGTCCAGCTTTTGCTGCCACAGCAAAGGTGCCAGCGGGGAAAAGTGATGCTGGTCCTCACTGCCTCCTGGAACCCCTTCAAATGCCCCAGACAATTTGGCCCTCTCTGCTTTCCTGCGCACTCTAGCCTCAAAAGCACCTTTTTTCACTTTCGGCGCCCTCCGGAGCAAAAAAGACAAACGTCCAGCTTTTGCTGCCACAGCAAAGGTGCCAGCGGGGAAAAGTCATGCTGGTCCTCACTGCCTCCTGGAACCCCTTCAAATGCCCCAGACAATTTGGCCCTCTCTGCTTTCCTGCGCACTCTAGCCTCAAAAGCACCTTTTTTCACTTTCGGCGCCCCCCAGAGGAAAAAAGACAAACGTCCAGCTTTTGCTGCCACAGCAAAGGTGCCAGCGGGGAAAAGTGTGGTTGGTCCTCACTGCCTCCTGGAACCCCTTCAAATGCCCCAGACAATTTGGCCCTCTCTGCTTTCCTGCGCACTCTAGCCTCAAAAGCACCTTTTTTCACTTTCGGCGCCCTCCGGAGCAAAAAAGACAAACGTCCAGCTTTTGCTGCCACAGCAAAGGTGCCAGCGGGGAAAAGTGATGCTGGTCCTCACTGCCTCCTGGAACCCCTTCAAATGCCCCAGACAATTTGGCCCTCTCTGCTTTCCTGCGCACTCTAGCCTCAAAAGCACCTTTTTTCACTTTCGGCGCCCTCCGGAGGAAAAAAGACAAACGTCCAGCTTTTGCTGCCACAGCAAAGGTGCCAGCGGGGAAAAGTCATGCTGGTCCTCACTGCCTCCTGGAACCCCTTCAAATGCCCCAGACAATTTGGCCCTCTCTGCTTTCCTGCGCACTCTAGCCTCAAAAGCACCTTTTTTCACTTTCGGCGCCCTCCGGAGGAAAAAAGACAAACGTCCAGCTTTTGCTGCCACAGCAAAGGTGCCAGCGGGGAAAAGTGATGCTGGTCCTCACTGCCTCCTGGAACCCCTTCAAATGCCCCAGACAATTTGGCCCTCTCTGCTTTCCTGCGCACTCTAGCCTCAAAAGCACCTTTTTTCACTTTCGGCGCCCCCCAGAGGAAAAAAGACAAACGTCCAGCTTTTGCTGCCACAGCAAAGGTGCCAGCGGGGAAAAGTCATGCTGGTCCTCACTGCCTCCTGGAACCCCTTCAAATTCCCCAGACAATTTGGCCCTCTCTGCTTTCCTGCGCACTCTAGCCTCAAAAGCACCTTTTTTCACTTTCGGCGCCCTCCGGAGCAAAAAAGACAAACGTCCAGCTTTTGCTGCCACAGCAAAGGTGCCAGCGGGGAAAAGTGATGCTGGTCCTCACTGCCTCCTGGAACCCCTTCAAATGCCCCAGACAATTTGGCCCTCTCTGCTTTCCTGCGCACTCTAGCCTCAAAAGCACCTTTTTTCACTTTTGGCGCCCTCCGGAGGAAAAAAGACAAACGTCCAGCTTTTGCTGCCACAGCAAAGGTGCCAGCGGGGAAAAGTGATGCTGGTCTTCACTGCCTCCTGGAACCCCTTCAAATGCCCCAGACAATTTGGCCCTCTCTGCTTTCCTGCGCACTCTAGCCTCAAAAGCACCTTTTTTCACTTTCGGCGCCCCCCAGAGGAAAAAAGACAAACGTCCAGCTTTTGCTGCCACAGCAAAGGTGCCAGCGGGGAAAAGTGATGCTGGTCCTCACTGCCTCCTGGAACCCCTTCAAATGCCCCACACAATTTGGCCCTCTCTGCTTTCCTGCGCACTCTAGCCTCAAAAGCACCTTTTTTCACTTTCGGCGCCCCCCAGAGGAAAAAAGACAAACGTCCAGCTTTTGCTGCCACAGCAAAGGTGCCAGCGGGGAAAAGTGATGCTGGTCCTCACTGCCTCCTGGAACCCCTTCAAATGCCCCAGACAATTTGGCCCTCTCTGCTTTCCTGCGCACTCTAGCCTCAAAAGCACCGGTTTTCACTTTCAGTGCTGTTTGGAGCAAAAAAGACAAACGTCCAGCTTTTGCTGCCACAGCAAAGGTGCCAGCGGGGAAAAGTGATGCTGGTCCTCACTGCCTCCTGGAACCCCTTCAAATGCCCCAGACAATTTGGCCCTCTCTGCTTTCCTGCGCACTCTAGCCTCAAAAGCACCTTTTTTCACTATCAGCGCTGTTTGGAGCAAAAAAGACAAACGTCCAGCTTTTGCTGCCACAGCAAAGGTGCCAGCGGGGAAAAGTGATGCTGGTCCTCACTGCCTCCTGGAACCCCTTCAAATGCCCCAGACAATTTGGCCCTCTCTGCTTTCCTGCGCACTCTAGCCTCAAAAGCACCTTTTTTCACTTTCGGCGCCCCCCAGAGGAAAAAAGACAAACGTCCAGCTTTTGCTGCCACAGCAAAGGTGCCAGCGGGGAAAAGTCATGCTGGTCCTCACTGCCTCCTGGAACCCCTTCAAATTCCCCAGACAATTTGGCCCTCTCTGCTTTCCTGCGCACTCTAGCCTCAAAAGCACCTTTTTTCACTTTCGGCGCCCTCCGGAGCAAAAAAGACAAACGTCCAGCTTTTGCTGCCACAGCAAAGGTGCCAGCGGGGAAAAGTGATGCTGGTCCTCACTGCCTCCTGGAACCCCTTCAAATGCCCCAGACAATTTGGCCCTCTCTGCTTTCCTGCGCACTCTAGCCTCAAAAGCACCTTTTTTCACTTTTGGCGCCCTCCGGAGGAAAAAAGACAAACGTCCAGCTTTTGCTGCCACAGCAAAGGTGCCAGCGGGGAAAAGTGATGCTGGTCTTCACTGCCTCCTGGAACCCCTTCAAATGCCCCAGACAATTTGGCCCTCTCTGCTTTCCTGCGCACTCTAGCCTCAAAAGCACCTTTTTTCACTTTCGGCGCCCCCCAGAGGAAAAAAGACAAACGTCCAGCTTTTGCTGCCACAGCAAAGGTGCCAGCGGGGAAAAGTGATGCTGGTCCTCACTGCCTCCTGGAACCCCTTCAAATGCCCCACACAATTTGGCCCTCTCTGCTTTCCTGCGCACTCTAGCCTCAAAAGCACCTTTTTTCACTTTCGGCGCCCCCCAGAGGAAAAAAGACAAACGTCCAGCTTTTGCTGCCACAGCAAAGGTGCCAGCGGGGAAAAGTGATGCTGGTCCTCACTGCCTCCTGGAACCCCTTCAAATGCCCCAGACAATTTGGCCCTCTCTGCTTTCCTGCGCACTCTAGCCTCAAAAGCACCGGTTTTCACTTTCAGTGCTGTTTGGAGCAAAAAAGACAAATGTCCAGCTTTTGCTGCCACAGCAAAGGTGCCAGCGGGGAAAAGTGATGCTGGTCCTCACTGCCTCCTGGAACCCCTTCAAATGCCCCAGACAATTTGGCCCTCTCTGCTTTCCTGCGCACTCTAGCCTCAAAAGCACCTTTTTTCACTTTCGGCGCCCCCCAGAGGAAAAAAGACAAACGTCCAGCTTTTGCTGCCACAGCAAAGGTGCCAGCGGGGAAAAGTGATGCTGGTCCTCACTGCCTCCTGGAACCCCTTCAAATGCCCCAGACAATTTGGCCCTCTCTGCTTTCCTGCGCACTCTAGCCTCAAAAGCACCTTTTTTCACTTTCGGCGCCCTCCGGAGGAAAAAAGACAAACGTCCAGCTTTTGCTGCCACAGCAAAGGTGCCAGCGGGGAAAAGTGATGCTGGTCCTCACTGCCTCCTGGAACCCCTTCAAATGCCCCAGACAATTTGGCCCTCTCTACTTTCCTGCGCACTCTAGCCTCAAAAGCACCTTTTTTCATTTTCGGCGCCCCCCAGAGGAAAAAAGACAAACGTCCAGCTTTTGCTGCCACAGCAAAGGTGCCAGCGGGGAAAAGTCATGCTGGTCCTCACTGCCTCCTGGAACCCCTTCAAATGCCCCAGACAATTTGGCCCTCTCTGCTTTCCTGCACACTCTAGCCTCAAAAGCACCTTTTTTCACTTTCGGCGCCCTCCAGAGCAAAAAAGACAAACGTCCAGCTTTTGCTGCCACAGCAAAGGTGCCAGCGGGGAAAAGTCATGCTGGTCCTCACTGCCTCCTGGAACCCCTTCAAATGCCCCAGACAATTTGGCCCTCTCTGCTTTCCTGCGCACTCTAGCCTCAAAAGCACCGGTTTTCACTTTCGGCGCCCTCCGGAGCAAAAAAGACAAACGTCCAGCTTTTGCTGCCACAGCAAAGGTGCCAGCGGGGAAAAGTCATGCTGGTCCTCACTGCCTCCTGGAACCCCTTCAAATGCCCCAGACAATTTGGCCCTCTCTGCTTTCCTGCGCACTCTAGCCTCAAAAGCACCTTTTTTCACTTTCGGCGCCCTCCGGAGCAAAAAAGACAAACGTCCAGCTTTTGCTGCCACAGCAAAGGTGCCAGCGGGGAAAAGTCATGCTGGTCCTCACTGCCTCCTGGAACCCCTTCAAATGCCCCAGACAATTTGGCCCTCTCTGCTTTCCTGCGCACTCTAGCCTCAAAAGCACCTTTTTTCACTTTCGGCGCCCTCCGGAGCAAAAAAGACAAACGTCCAGCTTTTGCTGCCACAGCAAAGGTGCCAGCGGGGAAAAGTGATGCTGGTCCTCACTGCCTCCTGGAACCCCTTCAAATGCCCCAGACAATTTGGCCCTCTCTGCTTTCCTGCGCACTCTAGCCTCAAAAGCACCTTTTTTCACTTTCGGCGCCCCCCAGAGGAAAAAAGACAAACGTCCAGCTTTTGCTGCCACAGCAAAGGTGCCAGCGGGGAAAAGTCATGCTGGTCCTCACTGCCTCCTGGAACCCCTTCAAATGCCCCAGACAATTTGGCCCTCTCTGCTTTCCTGCGCACTCTAGCCTCAAAAGCACCTTTTTTCACTATCAGCGCTGTTTGGAGCAAAAAAGACAAACGTCCAGCTTTTGCTGCCACAGCAAAGGTGCCAGCGGGGAAAAGTGATGCTGGTCCTCACTGCCTCCTGGAACCCCTTCAAATGCCCCAGACAATTTGGCCCTCTCTGCTTTCCTGCGCACTCTAGCCTCAAAAGCACCGGTTTTCACTTTCAGTGCTGTTTGGAGCAAAAAAGACAAACGTCCAGCTTTTGCTGCCACAGCAAAGGTGCCAGCGGGGAAAAGTCATGCTGGTCCTCACTGCCTCCTGGAACCCCTTCAAATGCCCCAGACAATTTGGCCCTCTCTGCTTTCCTGCGCACTCTAGCCTCAAAAGCACCTTTTTTCACTTTCGGCGCCCTCCGGAGCAAAAAAGACAAACGTCCAGCTTTTGCTGCCACAGCAAAGATGCCAGCGGGGAAAAGTGATGCTGGTCCTCACTGCCTCCTGGAACCCCTTCAAATGCCCCAGACAATTTGGCCCTCTCTGCTTTCCTGCGCACTCTAGCCTCAAAAGCACCGGTTTTCACTTTCAGTGCTGTTTGGAGCAAAAAAGACAAACGTCCAGCTTTTGCTGCCACAGCAAAGGTGCCAGCGGGGAAAAGTCATGCTGGTCCTCACTGCCTCCTGGAACCCCTTCAAATGCCCCAGACAATTTGGCCCTCTCTGCTTTCCTGCGCACTCTAGCCTCAAAAGCACCTTTTTTCACTTTCGGCGCCCTCCGGAGCAAAAAAGACAAACGTCCAGCTTTTGCTGCCACAGCAAAGATGCCAGCGGGGAAAAGTGATGCTGGTCCTCACTGCCTCCTGGAACCCCTTCAAATGCCCCAGACAATTTGGCCCTCTCTGCTTTCCTGCGCACTCTAGCCTCAAAAGCACCTTTTTTCACTTTCGGCGCCCCCCAGAAAAAAAAAAAAAAACGTCCAGCTTTTGCTGCCACAGCAAAGGTGCCAGCGGGGAAAAGTGATGCTGGTCCTCACTGCCTCCTGGAACCCCTTCAAATGCCCCAGACAATTTGGCCCTCTCTGCTTTCCTGCGCACTCTAGCCTCAAAAACACCGGTTTTCACTTTCGGCGCCCCCCAGAGGAAAAAAGACAAACGTCCAGCTTTTGCTGCCACAGCAAAGGTGCCAGCGGGGAAAAGTGATGCTGGTCCTCACTGCCTCCTGGAACCCCTTCAAATGCCCCAGACAATTTGGCCCTCTCTGCTTTCCTGCGCACTCTAGCCTCAAAAACACCGGTTTTCACTTTCGGCGCCACCCAGAGGAAAAAAGACAAACGTCCAGCTTTTGCTGCCACAGCAAAGGTGCCAGCGGGGAAAAGTCATGCTGGTCTTCACTGCCTCCTGGAACCCCTTCAAATGCCCCAGACAATTTGGCCCTCTCTGCTTTCCTGCGCACTCTAGCCTCAAAAGCACCTTTTTTCACTTTCGGCGCCCCCCAGAGGAAAAAAGACAAACGTCCAGCTTTTGCTGCCACAGCAAAGGTGCCAGCGGGGAAAAGTGATGCTGGTCCTCACTGCCTCCTGGAACCCCTTCAAATGCCCCAGACAATTTGGCCCTCTCTGCTTTCCTGCGCACTCTAGCCTCAAAAGCACCTTTTTTTACTTTCGGCGCCCCCCAGAGGAAAAAAGACAAACGTCCAGCTTTTGCTGCCACAGCAAAGGTGCCAGCGGGGAAAAGTGATGCTGGTCCTCACTGCCTCCTGGAACCCCTTCAAATGCCCCAGACAATTTGGCCCTCTCTGCTTTCCTGCGGACTCTAGCCTCAAAAGCACCTTTTTTCACTTTCGGCGCCCCCCAGAGGAAAAAAGACAAACGTCCAGCTTTTGCTGCCACAGCAAAGGTGCCAGCGGGGAAAAGTCATGCTGGTCCTCACTGCCTCCTGGAACCCCTTCAAATGCCCCAGACAATTTGGCCCTCTCTGCTTTCCTGCGCACTCTAGCCTCAAAAGCACCTTTTTTCACTATCAGCGCTGTTTGGAGCAAAAAAGACAAACGTCCAGCTTTTGCTGCCACAGCAAAGGTGCCAGCGGGGAAAAGTGATGCTGGTCCTCACTGCCTCCTGGAACCCCTTCAAATGCCCCAGACAATTTGGCCCTCTCTGCTTTCCTGCGCACTCTAGCCTCAAAAGCACCGGTTTTCACTTTCAGTGCTGTTTGGAGCAAAAAAGACAAACGTCCAGCTTTTGCTGCCACAGCAAAGGTGCCAGCGGGGAAAAGTGATGCTGGTCCTCACTGCCTCCTGGAACCCCTTCAAATGCCCCAGACAATTTGGCCCTCTCTGCTTTCCTGCGCACTCTAGCCTCAAAAGCACCTTTTTTCACTTTCGGCGCCCTCCGGAGCAAAAAAGACAAACGTCCAGCTTTTGCTGCCACAGCAAAGATGCCAGCGGGGAAAAGTGATGCTGGTCCTCACTGCCTCCTGGAAGCCCTTCAAATGCCCCAGACAATTTGGCCCTCTCTGCTTTCCTGCGCACTCTAGCCTCAAAAGCACCTTTTTTCACTTTCGGCGCCCCCCAGAAGAAAAAAAAAAAACGTCCAGCTTTTGCTGCCACAGCAAAGGTGCCAGCGGGGAAAAGTGATGCTGGTCCTCACTGCCTCCTGGAACCCCTTCAAATGCCCCACACAATTTGGCCCTCTCTGCTTTCCTGCGCACTCTAGCCTCAAAAACACCGGTTTTCACTTTCGGCGCCCCCCAGAGGAAAAAAGACAAACGTCCAGCTTTTGCTGCCACAGCAAAGGTGCCAGCGGGGAAAAGTGATGCTGGTCCTCACTGCCTCCTGGAACCCCTTCAAATGCCCCAGACAATTTGGCCCTCTCTGCTTTCCTGCGCACTCTAGCCTCAAAAACACCGGTTTTCACTTTCGGCGCCCCCCAGAGGAAAAAAGACAAACGTCCAGCTTTTGCTGCCACAGCAAAGGTGCCAGCGGGGAAAAGTCATGCTGGTCCTCACTGCCTCCTGGAAGCCCTTCAAATGCCCCAGACAATTTGGCCCTCTCTGCTTTCCTGCGCACTCTAGCCTCAAAAGCACCTTTTTTCACTTTCGGCGCCCCCCAGAGGAAAAAAGACAAACGTCCAGCTTTTGCTGCCACAGCAAAGGTGCCAGCGGGGAAAAGTGATGCTGGTCCTCACTGCCTCCTGGAACCCCTTCAAATGCCCCAGACAATTTGGCCCTCTCTGCTTTCCTGCGCACTCTAGCCTCAAAAACACCGGTTTTCACTTTCGGCGCCCCCCAGAGGAAAAAAGACAAACGTCCAGCTTTTGCTGCCACAGCAAAGGTGCCAGCGGGGAAAAGTCATGCTGGTCCTCACTGCCTCCTGGAACCCCTTCAAATGCCCCAGACAATTTGGCCCTCTCTGCTTTCCTGCGCACTCTAGCCTCAAAAGCACCTTTTTTCACTTTCGGCGCCCCCCAGAAGAAAAAAAAAAAACGTCCAGCTTTTGCTGCCACAGCAAAGGTGCCAGCGGGGAAAAGTGATGCTGGTCCTCACTGCCTCCTGGAACCCCTTCAAATGCCCCAGACAATTTGGCCCTCTCTGCTTTCCTGCGCACTCTAGCCTCAAAAGCACCTTTTTTCACTTTCGGCGCCCCCCAGAGGAAAAAAGACAAACGTCCAGCTTTTGCTGCCACAGCAAAGGTGCCAGCGGGGAAAAGTGATGCTGGTCCTCACTGCCTCCTGGAACCCCTTCAAATGCCCCAGACAATTTGGCCCTCTCTGCTTTCCTGCGCACTCTAGCCTCAAAAGCACCTTTTTTCACTTTCGGCGCCCTCCGGAGCAAAAAAGACAAACGTCCAGCTTTTGCTGCCACAGCAAAGGTGCCAGCAGGGAAAAGTCATGCTGGTCCTCACTGCCTCCTGGAACCCCTTCAAATGCCCCAGACAATTTGGCCCTCTCTGCTTTCCTGCGCACTCTAGCCTCAAAAGCACCTTTTTTCACTTTCGGCGCCCTCCGGAGCAAAAAAGACAAACGTCCAGCTTTTGCTGCCACAGCAAAGGTGCCAGCGGGGAAAAGTCATGCTGGTCCTCACTGCCTCCTGGAACCCCTTCAAATGCCCCAGACAATTTGGCCCTCTCTGCTTTCCTGCGCACTCTAGCCTCAAAAACACCGATTTCCACTTTCGGCGCCCCCCAGAGGAAAAAAGACAAACGTCCAGCTTTTGCTGCCACAGCAAAGGTGCCAGCGGGGAAAAGTCATGCTGGTCCTCACTGCCTCCTGGAACCCCTTCAAATGCCCCAGACAATTTGGCCCTCTCTGCTTTCCTGCGCACTCTAGCCTCAAAAGCACCTTTTTTCACTTTCGGCGCCCTCCGGAGCAAAAAAGACAAACGTCCAGCTTTTGCTGCCACAGCAAAGATGCCAGCGGGGAAAAGTGATGCTGGTCCTCACTGCCTCCTGGAAGCCCTTCAAATGCCCCAGACAATTTGGCCCTCTCTGCTTTCCTGCGCACTCTAGCCTCAAAAGCACCTTTTTTCACTTTCGGCGCCCCCCAGAAGAAAAAAAAAAAACGTCCAGCTTTTGCTGCCACAGCAAAGGTGCCAGCGGGGAAAAGTGATGCTGGTCCTCACTGCCTCCTGGAACCCCTTCAAATGCCCCAGACAATTTGGCCCTCTCTGCTTTCCTGCGCACTCTAGCCTCAAAAACACCGGTTTTCACTTTCGGCGCCCCCCAGAGGAAAAAAGACAAACGTCCAGCTTTTGCTGCCACAGCAAAGGTGCCAGCGGGGAAAAGTGATGCTGGTCCTCACTGCCTCCTGGAACCCCTTCAAATGCCCCAGACAATTTGGCCCTCTCTGCTTTCCTGCGCACTCTAGCCTCAAAAACACCGGTTTTCACTTTCGGCGCCCCCCAGAGGAAAAAAGACAAACGTCCAGCTTTTGCTGCCACAGCAAAGGTGCCAGCGGGGAAAAGTCATGCTGGTCCTCACTGCCTCCTGGAACCCCTTCAAATGCCCCAGACAATTTGGCCCTCTCTGCTTTCCTGCGCACTCTAGCCTCAAAAGCACCTTTTTTCACTTTCGGCGCCCCCCAGAGGAAAAAAGACAAACGTCCAGCTTTTGCTGCCACAGCAAAGGTGCCAGCGGGGAAAAGTGATGCTGGTCCTCACTGCCTCCTGGAACCCCTTCAAATGCCCCAGACAATTTGGCCCTCTCTGCTTTCCTGCGCACTCTAGCCTCAAAAACACCGGTTTTCACTTTCGGCGCCCCCCAGAGGAAAAAAGACAAACGTCCAGCTTTTGCTGCCACAGCAAAGGTGCCAGCGGGGAAAAGTCATGCTGGTCCTCACTGCCTCCTGGAACCCCTTCAAATGCCCCAGACAATTTGGCCCTCTCTGCTTTCCTGCGCACTCTAGCCTCAAAAGCACCTTTTTTCACTTTCGGCGCCCCCCAGAAGAAAAAAAAAAAACGTCCAGCTTTTGCTGCCACAGCAAAGGTGCCAGCGGGGAAAAGTGATGCTGGTCCTCACTGCCTCCTGGAACCCCTTCAAATGCCCCAGACAATTTGGCCCTCTCTGCTTTCCTGCGCACTCTAGCCTCAAAAGCACCTTTTTTCACTTTCGGCGCCCCCCAGAGGAAAAAAGACAAACGTCCAGCTTTTGCTGCCACAGCAAAGGTGCCAGCGGGGAAAAGTGATGCTGGTCCTCACTGCCTCCTGGAACCCCTTCAAATGCCCCAGACAATTTGGCCCTCTCTGCTTTCCTGCGCACTCTAGCCTCAAAAGCACCTTTTTTCACTTTCGGCGCCCTCCGGAGCAAAAAAGACAAACGTCCAGCTTTTGCTGCCACAGCAAAGGTGCCAGCAGGGAAAAGTCATGCTGGTCCTCACTGCCTCCTGGAACCCCTTCAAATGCCCCAGACAATTTGGCCCTCTCTGCTTTCCTGCGCACTCTAGCCTCAAAAGCACCTTTTTTCACTTTCGGCGCCCTCCGGAGCAAAAAAGACAAACGTCCAGCTTTTGCTGCCACAGCAAAGGTGCCAGCGGGGAAAAGTCATGCTGGTCCTCACTGCCTCCTGGAACCCCTTCAAATGCCCCAGACAATTTGGCCCTCTCTGCTTTCCTGCGCACTCTAGCCTCAAAAACACCGGTTTTCACTTTCGGCGCCCCCCAGAGGAATAAAGACAAACGTCCAGCTTTTGCTGCCACAGCAAAGGTGCCAGCGGGGAAAAGTCATGCTGGTCCTCACTGCCTCCTGGAACCCCTTCAAATGCCCCAGACAATTTGGCCCTCTCTGCTTTCCTGCGGACTCTAGCCTCAAAAGCACCTTTTTTCACTTTCGGCGCCCTCTGGAGCAAAAAAGACAAACGTCCAGCTTTTGCTGCCACAGCAAAGGTGCCAGCGGGGAAAAGTGATGCTGGTCCTCACTGCCTCCTGGAACCCCTTCAAATGCCCCAGACAATTTGGCCCTCTCTGCTTTCCTGCGCACTCTAGCCTCAAAAGCACCTTTTTTCACTATCAGCGCTGTTTGGAGCAAAAAAGACAAACGTCCAGCTTTTGCTGCCACAGCAAAGGTGCCAGCGGGGAAAAGTGATGCTGGTCCTCACTGCCTCCTGGAACCCCTTCAAATGCCCCACACAATTTGGCCCTCTCTGCTTTCCTGCGCACTCTAGCCTCAAAAGCACCGGTTTTCACTTTCAGTGCTGTTTGGAGCAAAAAAGACAAACGTCCAGCTTTTGCTGCCACAGCAAAGGTGCCAGCGCGGAAAAGTGATGCTGGTCCTCACTGCCTCCTGGAACCCCTTCAAATGCCCCAGACAATTTGGCCCTCTCTGCTTTCCTGCGCACTCTAGCCTCAAAAGCACCTTTTTTCACTTTCGGCGCCCTCCGGAGCAAAAAAGACAAACGTCCAGCTTTTGCTGTCACAGCAAAGATGCCAGCGGGGAAAAGTGATGCTGGTCCTCACTGCCTCCTGGAAGCCCTTCAAATGCCCCAGACAATTTGGCCCTCTCTGCTTTCCTGCGCACTCTAGCCTCAAAAGCACCTTTTTTCACTTTCGGCGCCCCCCAGAAGAAAAAAAAAAAACGTCCAGCTTTTGCTGCCACAGCAAAGGTGCCAGCGGGGAAAAGTGATGCTGGTCCTCACTGCCTCCTGGAACCCCTTCAAATGCCCCACACAATTTGGCCCTCTCTGCTTTCCTGCGCACTCTAGCCTCAAAAACACCGGTTTTCACTTTCGGCGCCCCCCAGAGGAAAAAAGACAAACGTCCAGCTTTTGCTGCCACAGCAAAGGTGCCAGCGGGGAAAAGTGATGCTGGTCCTCACTGCCTCCTGGAACCCCTTCAAATGCCCCAGACAATTTGGCCCTCTCTGCTTTCCTGCGCACTCTAGCCTCAAAAACACCGGTTTTCACTTTCGGCGCCCCCCAGAGGAAAAAAGACAAACGTCCAGCTTTTGCTGCCACAGCAAAGGTGCCAGCGGGGAAAAGTCATGCTGGTCCTCACTGCCTCCTGGAACCCCTTCAAATGCCCCAGACAATTTGGCCCTCTCTGCTTTCCTGCGCACTCTAGCCTCAAAAGCACCTTTTTTCACTTTCGGCGCCCTCCGGAGCAAAAAAGACAAACGTCCAGCTTTTGCTGCCACAGCAAAGGTGCCAGCGGGGAAAAGTGATGCTGGTCCTCACTGCCTCCTGGAACCCCTTCAAATGCCCCAGACAATTTGGCCCTCTCTGCTTTCCTGCGCACTCTAGCCTCAAAAGCACCTTTTTTCACTATCAGCGCCCTCCGGAGGAAAAAAGACAAACGTCCAGCTTTTGCTGCCACAGCAAAGGTGCCAGCGGGGAAAAGTGATGCTGGTCTTCACTGCCTCCTGGAACCCCTTCAAATGCCCCAGACAATTTGGCCCTCTCTGCTTTCCTGCGCACTCTAGCCTCAAAAGCACCTTTTTTCACTTTCGGCGCCCCCCAGAGGAAAAAAGACAAACGTCCAGCTTTTGCTGCCACAGCAAAGGTGCCAGCGGGGAAAAGTGATGCTGGTCCTCACTGCCTCCTGGAACCCCTTCAAATGCCCCACACAATTTGGCCCTCTCTGCTTTCCTGCGCACTCTAGCCTCAAAAGCACCTTTTTTCACTTTCGGCGCCCCCCAGAGGAAAAAAGACAAACGTCCAGCTTTTGCTGCCACAGCAAAGGTGCCAGCGGGGAAAAGTGTGGTTGGTCCTCACTGCCTCCTGGAACCCCTTCAAATGCCCCAGACAATTTGGCCCTCTCTGCTTTCCTGCGCACTCTAGCCTCAAAAGCACCTTTTTTCACTATCAGCGCCCTCCGGAGCAAAAAAGACAAACGTCCAGCTTTTGCTGCCACAGCAAAGGTGCCAGCGGGGAAAAGTGATGCTGGTCCTCACTGCCTCCTGGAACCCCTTCAAATGCCCCAGACAATTTGGCCCTCTCTGCTTTCCTGCGCACTCTAGCCTCAAAAACACCGGTTTTCACTTTCGGCGCCCCCCAGAGGAAAAAAGACAAACGTCCAGCTTTTGCTGCCACAGCAAAGGTGCCAGCGGGGAAAAGTCATGCTGGTCCTCACTGCCTCCTGGAACCCCTTCAAATGCCCCAGACAATTTGGCCCTCTCTGCTTTCCTGCGCACTCTAGCCTCAAAAATACCGGTTTTCACTTTCAGCGCTGTTTGGAGCAAAAAAGACAAACGTCCAGCTTTTGCTGCCACAGCAAAGGTGCCAGCGGGGAAAAGTGATGCTGGTCCTCACTGCCTCCTGGAAGCCCTTCAAATGCCCCAGACAATTTGGCCCTCTCTGCTTTCCTGCGCACTCTAGCCTCAAAAGCACCTTTTTTCACTTTCGGCGCCCCCCAGAAGAAAAAAAAAAAACGTCCAGCTTTTGCTGCCACAGCAAAGGTGCCAGCGGGGAAAAGTGATGCTGGTCCTCACTGCCTCCTGGAACCCCTTCAAATGCCCCACACAATTTGGCCCTCTCTGCTTTCCTGCGCACTCTAGCCTCAAAAACACCGGTTTTCACTTTCGGCGCCCCCCAGAGGAAAAAAGACAAACGTCCAGCTTTTGCTGCCACAGCAAAGGTGCCAGCGGGGAAAAGTGATGCTGGTCCTCACTGCCTCCTGGAACCCCTTCAAATGCCCCAGACAATTTGGCCCTCTCTGCTTTCCTGCGCACTCTAGCCTCAAAAGCACCGGTTTTCACTTTCGGCGCCCCCCAGAGGAAAAAAGACAAACGTCCAGCTTTTGCTGCCACAGCAAAGGTGCCAGCGGGGAAAAGTCATGCTGGTCCTCACTGCCTCCTGGAACCCCTTCAAATGCCCCAGACAATTTGGCCCTCTCTGCTTTCCTGCGCACTCTAGCCTCAAAAGCACCTTTTTTCACTTTCGGCGCCCTCCGGAGCAAAAAAGACAAACGTCCAGCTTTTGCTGCCACAGCAAAGGTGCCAGCGGGGAAAAGTGATGCTGGTCCTCACTGCCTCCTGGAACCCCTTCAAATGCCCCAGACAATTTGGCCCTCTCTGCTTTCCTGCGCACTCTAGCCTCAAAAGCACCTTTTTTCACTATCAGCGCCCTCCGGAGGAAAAAAGACAAACGTCCAGCTTTTGCTGCCACAGCAAAGGTGCCAGCGGGGAAAAGTGATGCTGGTCTTCACTGCCTCCTGGAACCCCTTCAAATGCCCCAGACAATTTGGCCCTCTCTGCTTTCCTGCGCACTCTAGCCTCAAAAGCACCTTTTTTCACTTTCGGCGCCCCCCAGAGGAAAAAAGACAAACGTCCAGCTTTTGCTGCCACAGCAAAGGTGCCAGCGGGGAAAAGTGATGCTGGTCCTCACTGCCTCCTGGAACCCCTTCAAATGCCCCACACAATTTGGCCCTCTCTGCTTTCCTGCGCACTCTAGCCTCAAAAGCACCTTTTTTCACTTTCGGCGCCCCCCAGAGGAAAAAAGACAAACGTCCAGCTTTTGCTGCCACAGCAAAGGTGCCAGCGGGGAAAAGTGATGCTGGTCCTCACTGCCTCCTGGAAGCCCTTCAAATGCCCCAGACAATTTGGCCCTCTCTGCTTTCCTGCGCACTCTAGCCTCAAAAGCACCTTTTTTCACTTTCGGCGCCCCCCAGAAGAAAAAAAAAAAACGTCCAGCTTTTGCTGCCACAGCAAAGGTGCCAGCGGGGAAAAGTGATGCTGGTCCTCACTGCCTCCTGGAACCCCTTCAAATGCCCCACACAATTTGGCCCTCTCTGCTTTCCTGCGCACTCTAGCCTCAAAAGCACCTTTTTTCACTTTCGGCGCCCCCCAGAGGAAAAAAGACAAACGTCCAGCTTTTGCTGCCACAGCAAAGGTGCCAGCGGGGAAAAGTGATGCTGGTCCTCACTGCCTCCTGGAAGCCCTTCAAATGCCCCAGACAATTTGGCCCTCTCTGCTTTCCTGCGCACTCTAGCCTCAAAAGCACCTTTTTTCACTTTCGGCGCCCCCCAGAAGAAAAAAAAAAAACGTCCAGCTTTTGCTGCCACAGCAAAGGTGCCAGCGGGGAAAAGTGATGCTGGTCCTCACTGCCTCCTGGAACCCCTTCAAATGCCCCACACAATTTGGCCCTCTCTGCTTTCCTGCGCACTCTAGCCTCAAAAACACCGGTTTTCACTTTCGGCGCCCCCCAGAGGAAAAAAGACAAACGTCCAGCTTTTGCTGCCACAGCAAAGGTGCCAGCGGGGAAAAGTGATGCTGGTCCTCACTGCCTCCTGGAACCCCTTCAAATGCCCCAGACAATTTGGCCCTCTCTGCTTTCCTGCGCACTCTAGCCTCAAAAGCACCGGTTTTCACTTTCGGCGCCCCCCAGAGGAAAAAAGACAAACGTCCAGCTTTTGCTGCCACAGCAAAGGTGCCAGCGGGGAAAAGTCATGCTGGTCCTCACTGCCTCCTGGAACCCCTTCAAATGCCCCAGACAATTTGGCCCTCTCTGCTTTCCTGCGCACTCTAGCCTCAAAAGCACCTTTTTTCACTTTCGGCGCCCTCCGGAGCAAAAAAGACAAACGTCCAGCTTTTGCTGCCACAGCAAAGGTGCCAGCGGGGAAAAGTGATGCTGGTCCTCACTGCCTCCTGGAACCCCTTCAAATGCCCCAGACAATTTGGCCCTCTCTGCTTTCCTGCGCACTCTAGCCTCAAAAGCACCTTTTTTCACTATCAGCGCCCTCCGGAGGAAAAAAGACAAACGTCCAGCTTTTGCTGCCACAGCAAAGGTGCCAGCGGGGAAAAGTGATGCTGGTCTTCACTGCCTCCTGGAACCCCTTCAAATGCCCCAGACAATTTGGCCCTCTCTGCTTTCCTGCGCACTCTAGCCTCAAAAGCACCTTTTTTCACTTTCGGCGCCCCCCAGAGGAAAAAAGACAAACGTCCAGCTTTTGCTGCCACAGCAAAGGTGCCAGCGGGGAAAAGTGATGCTGGTCCTCACTGCCTCCTGGAACCCCTTCAAATGCCCCACACAATTTGGCCCTCTCTGCTTTCCTGCGCACTCTAGCCTCAAAAGCACCTTTTTTCACTTTCGGCGCCCCCCAGAGGAAAAAAGACAAACGTCCAGCTTTTGCTGCCACAGCAAAGGTGCCAGCGGGGAAAAGTGTGGTTGGTCCTCACTGCCTCCTGGAACCCCTTCAAATGCCCCAGACAATTTGGCCCTCTCTGCTTTCCTGCGCACTCTAGCCTCAAAAGCACCTTTTTTCACTATCAGCGCCCTCCGGAGCAAAAAAGACAAACGTCCAGCTTTTGCTGCCACAGCAAAGGTGCCAGCGGGGAAAAGTGATGCTGGTCCTCACTGCCTCCTGGAACCCCTTCAAATGCCCCAGACAATTTGGCCCTCTCTGCTTTCCTGCGCACTCTAGCCTCAAAAACACCGGTTTTCACTTTCGGCGCCCCCCAGAGGAAAAAAGACAAACGTCCAGCTTTTGCTGCCACAGCAAAGGTGCCAGCGGGGAAAAGTCATGCTGGTCCTCACTGCCTCCTGGAACCCCTTCAAATGCCCCAGACAATTTGGCCCTCTCTGCTTTCCTGCGCACTCTAGCCTCAAAAATACCGGTTTTCACTTTCAGCGCTGTTTGGAGCAAAAAAGACAAACGTCCAGCTTTTGCTGCCACAGCAAAGGTGCCAGCGGGGAAAAGTGATGCTGGTCCTCACTGCCTCCTGGAACCCCTTCAAATGCCCCAGACAATTTGGCCCTCTCTGCTTTCCTGCGCACTCTAGCCTCAAAAACACCGGTTTTCACTTTCGGCGCCCCCCAGAGGAAAAAAGACAAACGTCCAGCTTTTGCTGCCACAGCAAAGGTGCCAGCGGGGAAAAGTGATGCTGGTCCTCACTGCCTCCTGGAACCCCTTCAAATGCCCCAGACAATTTGGCCCTCTCTGCTTTCCTGCGCACTCTAGCCTCAAAAGCACCTTTTTTCACTTTCGGCGCCCTCTGGAGGAAAAAAGACAAACGTCCAGCTTTTGCTGCCACAGCAAAGGTGCCAGCGGGGAAAAGTGATGCTGGTCCTCACTGCCTCCTGGAACCCCTTCAAATGCCCCAGACAATTTGGCCCTCTCTGCTTTCCTGCGCACTCTAGCCTCAAAAGCACCTTTTTTCACTTTCGGCGCCCTCCGGAGGAAAAAAGACAAACGTCCAGCTTTTGCTGCCACAGCAAAGGTGCCAGCGGGGAAAAGTGATGCTGGTCCTCACTGCCTCCTGGAACCCCTTCAAATGCCCCAGACAATTTGGCCCTCTCTGCTTTCCTGCGCACTCTAGCCTCAAAAACACCGGTTTTCACTTTCGGCGCCCCCCAGAAGAAAAAAAAAAAACGTCCAGCTTTTGCTGCCACAGCAAAGGTGCCAGCGGGGAAAAGTGATGCTGGTCCTCACTGCCTCCTGGAACCCCTTCAAATGCCCCAGACAATTTGGCCCTCTCTGCTTTCCTGCGCACTCTAGCCTCAAAAGCACCGGTTTTCACTTTCAGTGCTGTTTGGAGCAAAAAAGACAAACGTCCAGCTTTTGCTGCCACAGCAAAGGTGCCAGCGGGGAAAAGTGATGCTGGTCCTCACTGCCTCCTGGAACCCCTTCAAATGCCCCAGACAATTTGGCCCTCTCTGCTTTCCTGCGCACTCTAGCCTCAAAAGCACCTTTTTTCACTTTCGGCGCCCTCCGGAGGAAAAAAGACAAACGTCCAGCTTTTGCTGCCACAGCAAAGGTGCCAGCGGGGAAAAGTGATGCTGGTCCTCACTGCCTCCTGGAACCCCTTCAAATGCCCCAGACAATTTGGCCCTCTCTACTTTCCTGTGCACTCTAGCCTCAAAAGCACCTTTTTTCACTTTCGGCGCCCTCCGGAGCAAAAAAGACAAACGTCCAGCTTTTGCTGCCACAGCAAAGGTGCCAGCGGGGAAAAGTCATGCTGGTCCTCACTGCCTCCTGGAACCCCTTCAAATGCCCCAGACAATTTGGCCCTCTCTGCTTTCCTGCGCACTCTAGCCTCAAAAGCACCTTTTTTCACTTTCGGCGCCCTCCGGAGCAAAAAAGACAAACGTCCAGCTTTTGCTGCCACAGCAAAGGTGCCAGCGGGGAAAAGTCATGCTGGTCCTCACTGCCTCCTGGAACCCCTTCAAATGCCCCAGACAATTTGGCCCTCTCTGCTTTCCTGCGCACTCTAGCCTCAAAAGCACCTTTTTTCACTATCAGCGCTGTTTGGAGCAAAAAAGACAAACGTCCAGCTTTTGCTGCCACAGCAAAGGTGCCAGCGGGGAAAAGTGATGCTGGTCCTCACTGCCTCCTGGAACCCCTTCAAATGCCCCAGACAATTTGGCCCTCTCTGCTTTCCTGCGCACTCTAGCCTCAAAAGCACCGGTTTTCACTTTCAGTGCTGTTTGGAGCAAAAAAGACAAACGTCCAGCTTTTGCTGCCACAGCAAAGGTGCCAGCGGGGAAAAGTGATGCTGGTCCTCACTGCCTCCTGGAACCCCTTCAAATGCCCCAGACAATTTGGCCCTCTCTGCTTTCCTGCGCACTCTAGCCTCAAAAGCACCTTTTTTCACTTTCGGCGCCCCCCAGAGGAAAAAAGACAAACGTCCAGCTTTTGCTGCCACAGCAAAGGTGCCAGCGGGGAAAAGTCATGCTGGTCCTCACTGCCTCCTGGAACCCCTTCAAATGCCCCAGACAATTTGGCCCTCTCTGCTTTCCTGCGCACTCTAGCCTCAAAAGCACCTTTTTTCACTTTCGGCGCCCCCCAGAGGAAAAAAGACAAACGTCCAGCTTTTGCTGCCACAGCAAAGGTGCCAGCGGGGAAAAGTGATGCTGGTCCTCACTGCCTCCTGGAACCCCTTCAAATGCCCCAGACAATTTGGCCCTCTCTGCTTTCCTGCGCACTCTAGCCTCAAAAGCACCTTTTTTCACTTTCGGCGCCCCCCAGAGGAAAAAAGACAAACGTCCAGCTTTTGCTGCCACAGCAAAGGTGCCAGCGGGGAAAAGTCATGCTGGTCCTCACTGCCTCCTGGAACCCCTTCAAATGCCCCAGACAATTTGGCCCTCTCTGCTTTCCTGCGCACTCTAGCCTCAAAAGCACCTTTTTTCACTTTCGGCGCCCCCCAGAAGAAAAAAAAAAAACGTCCAGCTTTTGCTGCCACAGCAAAGGTGCCAGCGGGGAAAAGTGATGCTGGTCCTCACTGCCTCCTGGAACCCCTTCAAATGCCCCAGACAATTTGGCCCTCTCTACTTTCCTGCGCACTCTAGCCTCAAAAGCACCTTTTTTCACTTTCGGCGCCCCCCAGAGGAAAAAAGACAAACGTCCAGCTTTTGCTGCCACAGCAAAGGTGCCAGCGGGGAAAAGTCATGCTGGTCCTCACTGCCTCCTGGAACCCCTTCAAATGCCCCAGACAATTTGGCCCTCTCTGCTTTCCTGCGCACTCTAGCCTCAAAAGCACCTTTTTTCACTTTCGGCGCCCTCCGGAGCAAAAAAGACAAACGTCCAGCTTTTGCTGCCACAGCAAAGGTGCCAGCGGGGAAAAGTGATGCTGGTCCTCACTGCCTCCTGGAACCCCTTCAAATGCCCCAGACAATTTGGCCCTCTCTGCTTTCCTGCGCACTCTAGCCTCAAAAGCACCTTTTTTCACTTTCGGCGCCCTCCGGAGGAAAAAAGACAAACGTCCAGCTTTTGCTGCCACAGCAAAGGTGCCAGCGGGGAAAAGTCATGCTGGTCCTCACTGCCTCCTGGAACCCCTTCAAATGCCCCAGACAATTTGGCCCTCTCTGCTTTCCTGCGCACTCTAGCCTCAAAAGCACCTTTTTTCACTTTCGGCGCCCCCCAGAGGAAAAAAAAAAAACGTCCAGCTTTTGCTGCCACAGCAAAGGTGCCAGCGGGGAAAAGTGATGCTGGTCCTCACTGCCTCCTGGAACCCCTTCAAATGCCCCAGACAATTTGGCCCTCTCTGCTTTCCTGCGCACTCTAGCCTCACAAGCACCTTTTTTCACTTTCGGCGCCCCCCAGAGGAAAAAAGACAAACGTCCAGCTTTTGCTGCCACAGCAAAGGTGCCAGCGGGGAAAAGTGTGGTTGGTCCTCACTGCCTCCTGGAACCCCTTCAAATGCCCCAGACAATTTGGCCCTCTCTGCTTTCCTGCGCACTCTAGCCTCAAAAGCACCTTTTTTCACTATCAGCGCTGTTTGGAGCAAAAAAGACAAACGTCCAGCTTTTGCTGCCACAGCAAAGGTGCCAGCGGGGAAAAGTCATGCTGGTCCTCACTGCCTCCTGGAACCCCTTCAAATGCCCCAGACAATTTGGCCCTCTCTGCTTTCCTGCGCACTCTAGCCTCAAAAGCACCTTTTTTCACTTTCGGCGCCCTCCGGAGCAAAAAAGACAAACGTCCAGCTTTTGCTGCCACAGCAAAGGTGCCAGCGGGGAAAAGTGATGCTGGTCCTCACTGCCTCCTGGAACCCCTTCAAATGCCCCAGACAATTTGGCCCTCTCTGCTTTCCTGCGCACTCTAGCCTCAAAAACACCGGTTTTCACTTTCGGCGCCCCCCAGAGGAAAAAAGACAAACGTCCAGCTTTTGCTGCCACAGCAAAGGTGCCAGCGGGGAAAAGTGATGCTGGTCCTCACTGCCTCCTGGAACCCCTTCAAATGCCCCAGACAATTTGGCCCTCTCTGCTTTCCTGCACACTCTAGCCTCAAAAGCACCTTTTTTCACTTTCGGCGCCCTCCGGAGGAAAAAAGACAAACGTCCAGCTTTTGCTGCCACAGCAAAGGTGCCAGCGGGGAAAAGTCATGCTGGTCCTCACTGCCTCCTGGAACCCCTTCAAATGCCCCACACAATTTGGCCCTCTCTGCTTTCCTGCGCACTCTAGCCTCAAAAACACCGGTTTTCACTTTCAGCGCTGTTTGGAGCAAAAAAGACAAACGTCCAGCTTTTGCTGCCACAGCAAAGGTGCCAGCGGGGAAAAGTCATGCTGGTCCTCACTGCCTCCTGGAACCCCTTCAAATGCCCCAGACAATTTGGCCCTCTCTGCTTCCTGCGCACTCTAGCCTCAAAAACACCGGTTTTCACTTTCGGCGCCCCCCAGAGGAAAAAAGACAAACGTCCAGCTTTTGCTGCCACAGCAAAGGTGCCAGCGGGGAAAAGTGATGCTGGTCCTCACTGCCTCCTGGAACCCCGTCAAATGCCCCAGACAATTTGGCCCTCTCTGCTTTCCTGCGCACTCTAGCCTCAAAAACACCGGTTTTCAATTTCGGCGCCCCCCAGAGGAAAAAAGACAAACGTCCAGCTTTTGCTGCCACAGCAAAGGTGCCAGCGGGGAAAAGTGATGCTGGTCCTCACTGCCTCCTGGAACCCCTTCAAATGCCCCACACAATTTGGCCCTCTCTGCTTTCCTGCGCACTCTAGCCTCAAAAACACCGGTTTTTCACTTTCGGCGCCCCCCAGAGGAAAAAAGACAAACGTCCAGCTTTTGCTGCCACAGCAAAGGTGCCAGCGGGGAAAAGTGATGCTGGTCCTCACTGCCTCCTGGAACCCCTTCAAATGCCCCAGACAATTTGGCCCTCTCTGCTTTCCTGCGCACTCTAGCCTCAAAAGCACCTTTTTTCACTTTCGGCGCCCTCCGGAGGAAAAAAGACAAACGTCCAGCTTTTGCTGCCACAGCAAAGGTGCAGCGGGGAAAAGTGATGCTGGTCCTCACTGCCTCCTGGAACCCCTTCAAATGCCCCAGACAATTTGGCCCTCTCTGCTTTCCTGCGCACTCTAGCCTCAAAAGCACCTTTTTTCACTTTCGGCGCCCCCAGAGGAAAAAAGACAAACGTCCAGCTTTTGCTGCCACAGCAAAGGTGCCAGCGGGGAAAAGTGATGCTGGTCCTCACTGCCTCCTGGAACCCCTTCAAATGCCCCAGACAATTTGGCCCTCTCTGCTTTCCTGCGCACTCTAGCCTCAAAAGCACCTTTTTTCACTTTCGGCGCCCCCCAGAGGAAAAAAGACAAACGTCCAGCTTTTGCTGCCACAGCAAAGGTGCCAGCGGGGAAAAGTGTGGTTGGTCCTCACTGCCTCCTGGAACCCCTTCAAATGCCCCACACAATTTGGCCCTCTCTGCTTTCCTGCGCACTCTAGCCTCAAAAGCACCTTTTTTCACTATCAGCGCTGTTTGGAGCAAAAAAGACAAACGTCCAGCTTTTGCTGCCACAGCAAAGGTGCCAGCGGGGAAAAGTCATGCTGGTCCTCACTGCCTCCTGGAACCCCTTCAAATGCCCCAGACAATTTGGCCCTCTCTGCTTTCCTGCGCACTCTAGCCTCAAAAGCACCGGTTTTCACTTTCAGTGCTGTTTGGAGCAAAAAAGACAAACGTCCAGCTTTTGCTGCCACAGCAAAGGTGCCAGCGGGGAAAAGTCATGCTGGTCCTCACTGCCTCCTGGAACCCCTTCAAATGCCCCAGACAATTTGGCCCTCTCTGCTTTCCTGCGCACTCTAGCCTCAAAAGCACCTTTTTTCACTTTCGGCGCCCTCTGGAGCAAAAAAGACAAACGTCCAGCTTTTGCTGCCACAGCAAAGGTGCCAGCGGGGAAAAGTGATGCTGGTCCTCACTGCCTCCTGGAACCCCTTCAAATGCCCCAGACAATTTGGCCCTCTCTGCTTTCCTGCGCACTCTAGCCTCAAAAGCACCTTTTTTCACTTTCGGCGCCCCCCAGAGGAAAAAAGACAAACGTCCAGCTTTTGCTGCCACAGCAAAGGTGCCAGCGGGGAAAAGTGATGCTGGTCCTCACTGCCTCCTGGAACCCCTTCAAATGCCCCAGACAATTTGGCCCTCTCTGCTTTCCTGCGCACTCTAGCCTCAAAAGCACCTTTTTTCACTTTCGGCGCCCTCTGGAGCAAAAAAGACAAACGTCCAGCTTTTGCTGCCACAGCAAAGGTGCCAGCGGGGAAAAGTCATGCTGGTCCTCACTGCCTCCTGGAACCCCTTCAAATGCCCCAGATAATTTGGCCCTCTCTGCTTTCCTGCGCACTCTAGCCTCAAAAGCACCTTTTTTCACTTTCGGCGCCCCCCAGAGGAAAAAAGACAAACGTCCAGCTTTTGCTGCCACAGCAAAGGTGCCAGCGGGGAAAAGTGATGCTGGTCCTCACTGCCTCCTGGAACCCCTTCAAATGCCCCAGACAATTTGGCCCTCTCTGCTTTCCTGCGCACTCTAGCCTCAAAAGCACCTTTTTTCACTTTCGGCGCCCTCCGGAGCAAAAAAGACAAACGTCCAGCTTTTGCTGCCACAGCAAAGGTGCCAGCGGGGAAAAGTGATGCTGGTCCTCACTGCCTCCTGGAACCCCTTCAAATGCCCCAGACAATTTGGCCCTCTCTACTTTCCTGCGCACTCTAGCCTCAAAAGCACCTTTTTTCACTTTCGGCGCCCCCCAGAGGAAAAAAGACAAACGTCCAGCTTTTGCTGCCACAGCAAAGGTGCCAGCGGGGAAAAGTGATGCTGGTCCTCACTGCCTCCTGGAACCCCTTCAAATGCCCCAGACAATTTGGCCCTCTCTGCTTTCCTGCGCACTCTAGCCTCAAAAGCACCTTTTTTCACTTTCGGCGCCCTCCGGAGCAAAAAAGACAAACGTCCAGCTTTTGCTGCCACAGCAAAGGTGCCAGCGGGGAAAAGTCATGCTGGTCCTCACTGCCTCCTGGAACCCCTTCAAATGCCCCAGACAATTTGGCCCTCTCTGCTTTCCTGCGCACTCTAGCCTCAAAAGCACCTTTTTTCACTTTCGGCGCCATCCGGATCAAAAAAGACAAACGTCCAGCTTTTGCTGCCACAGCAAAGGTGCCAGCGGGGAAAAGTGATGCTGGTCCTCACTGCCTCCTGGAACCCCTTCAAATGCCCCACACAATTTGGCCCTCTCTGCTTTCCTGCGCACTCTAGCCTCAAAAGCACCTTTTTTCATTTTCGGCGCCCCCCAGAGGAAAAAAGACAAACGTCCAGCTTTTGCTGCCACAGCAAAGGTGCCAGCGGGGAAAAGTGATGCTGGTCCTCACTGCCTCCTGGAACCCCTTCAAATGCCCCAGACAATTTGGCCCTCTCTGCTTTCCTGCGCACTCTAGCCTCACAAGCACCTTTTTTCACTTTCGGCGCCCCCCAGAGGAAAAAAGACAAACGTCCAGCTTTTGCTGCCACAGCAAAGGTGCCAGCGGGGAAAAGTGATGCTGGTCCTCACTGCCTCCTGGAACCCCTTCAAATGCCCCAGACAATTTGGCCCTCTCTGCTTTCCTGCGCAATCTAGCCTCAAAAGCACCTTTTTTCACTATCAGCGCTGTTTGGAGCAAAAAAGACAAACGTCCAGCTTTTGCTGCCACAGCAAAGGTGCCAGCGGGGAAAAGTGATGCTGGTCCTCACTGCCTCCTGGAACCCCTTCAAATGCCCCAGACAATTTGGCCCTCTCTGCTTTCCTGCGCACTCTAGCCTCAAAAGCACCTTTTTTCACTTTCGGCGCCCTCCGGAGGAAAAAAGACAAACGTCCAGCTTTTGCTGCCACAGCAAAGGTGCCAGCGGGGAAAAGTGATGCTGGTCCTCACTGCCTCCTGGAACCCCTTCAAATGCCCCAGACAATTTGGCCCTCTCTGCTTTCCTGCGCACTCTAGCCTCACAAGCACCTTTTTTCACTTTCGGCGCCCCCCAGAGGAAAAAAGACAAACGTCCAGCTTTTGCTGCCACAGCAAAGGTGCCAGCGGGGAAAAGTGATGCTGGTCCTCACTGCCTCCTGGAACCCCTTCAAATGCCCCAGACAATTTGGCCCTCTCTGCTTTCCTGCGCACTCTAGTCTCAAAAGCACCTTTTTTCACTTTCGGCGCCCTCTGGAGCAAAAAAGACAAACGTCCAGCTTTTGCTGCCACAGCAAAGGTGCCAGCGGGGAAAAGTCATGCTGGTCCTCACTGCCTCCTGGAACCCCTTCAAATGCCCCAGACAATTTGGCCCTCTCTGCTTTCCTGCGCACTCTAGCCTCAAAAGCACCTTTTTTCACTTTCGGCGCCCCCCAGAGGAAAAAAGACAAACGTCCAGCTTTTGCTGCCACAGCAAAGGTGCCAGCGGGGAAAAGTGATGCTGGTCCTCACTGCCTCCTGGAACCCCTTCAAATGCCCCAGACAATTTGGCCCTCTCTGCTTTCCTGCGCACTCTAGCCTCAAAAGCACCTTTTTTCACTTTCGGCGCCCTCCGGAGCAAAAAAGACAAACGTCCAGCTTTTGCTGCCACAGCAAAGGTGCCAGCGGGGAAAAGTCATGCTGGTCCTCACTGCCTCCTGGAACCCCTTCAAATGCCCCACACAATTTGGCCCTCTCTACTTTCCTGCGCACTCTAGCCTCAAAAGCACCTTTTTTCACTTTCGGCGCCCCCCAGAGGAAGAAAGACAAACGTCCAGCTTTTGCTGCCACAGCAAAGGTGCCAGCGGGGAAAAGTGATGCTGGTCCTCACTGCCTCCTGGAACCCCTTCAAATGCCCCACACAATTTGGCCCTCTCTGCTTTCCTGCGCACTCTAGCCTCAAAAGCACCTTTTTTCACTTTCGGCGCCCTCCGGAGCAAAAAAGACAAACGTCCAGCTTTTGCTGCCACAGCAAAGGTGCCAGCGGGGAAAAGTCATGCTGGTCCTCACTGCCTCCTGGAACCCCTTCAAATGCCCCAGACAATTTGGCCCTCTCTGCTTTCCTGCGCACTCTAGCCTCAAAAGCACCTTTTTTCACTTTCGGCGCCCTCCGGAGGAAAAAAGACAAACGTCCAGCTTTTGCTGCCACAGCAAAGGTGCCAGCGGGGAAAAGTGATGCTGGTCCTCACTGCCTCCTGGAACCCCTTCAAATGCCCCAGACAATTTGGCCCTCTCTGCTTTCCTGCGCACTCTAGCCTCACAAGCACCTTTTTTCACTTTCGGCGCCCCCCAGAGGAAAAAAGACAAACGTCCAGCTTTTGCTGCCACAGCAAAGGTGCCAGCGGGGAAAAGTGATGCTGGTCCTCACTGCCTCCTGGAACCCCTTCAAATGCCCCAGACAATTTGGCCCTCTCTGCTTTCCTGCGCAATCTAGCCTCAAAAGCACCTTTTTTCACTATCAGCGCTGTTTGGAGCAAAAAAGACAAACGTCCAGCTTTTGCTGCCACAGCAAAGGTGCCAGCGGGGAAAAGTGATGCTGGTCCTCACTGCCTCCTGGAACCCCTTCAAATGCCCCAGACAATTTGGCCCTCTCTGCTTTCCTGCGCACTCTAGCCTCAAAAGCACCTTTTTTCACTTTCGGCGCCCTCCGGAACAAAAAAGACAAACGTCCAGCTTTTGCTGCCACAGCAAAGGTGCCAGCGGGGAAAAGTGATGCTGGTCCTCACTGCCTCCTGGAACCCCTTCAAATGCCCCAGACAATTTGGCCCTCTCTGCTTTCCTGCGCACTCTAGCCTCAAAAGCACCTTTTTTCACTTTCGGCGCCCCCCAGAGGAAAAAAGACAAACGTCCAGCTTTTGCTGCCACAGCAAAGGTGCCAGCGGGGAAAAGTCATGCTGGTCCTCACTGCCTCCTGGAACCCCTTCAAATGCCCCAGACAATTTGGCCCTCTCTGCTTTCCTGCGCACTCTAGCCTCAAAAGCACCTTTTTTCACTTTCGGCGCCCTCTGGAGCAAAAAAGACAAACGTCCAGCTTTTGCTGCCACAGCAAAGGTGCCAGCGGGGAAAAGTCATGCTGGTCCTCACTGCCTCCTGGAACCCCTTCAAATGCCCCAGACAATTTGGCCCTCTCTGCTTTCCTGCGCACTCTAGCCTCAAAAGCACCTTTTTTCACTTTCGGCGCCCCCCAGAGGAAAAAAGACAAACGTCCAGCTTTTGCTGCCACAGCAAAGGTGCCAGCGGGGAAAAGTGATGCTGGTCCTCACTGCCTCCTGGAACCCCTTCAAATGCCCCAGACAATTTGGCCCTCTCTGCTTTCCTGCGCACTCTAGCCTCAAAAGCACCTTTTTTCACTTTCGGCGCCCTCTGGAGGAAAAAAGACAAACGTCCAGCTTTTGCTGCCACAGCAAAGGTGCCAGCGGGGAAAAGTGATGCTGGTCCTCACTGCCTCCTGGAACCCCTTCAAATGCCCCAGACAATTTGGCCCTCTCTGCTTTCCTGCGCACTCTAGCCTCAAAAGCACCTTTTTTCACTTTCGGCGCCCTCCGGAGCAAAAAAGACAAACGTCCAGCTTTTGCTGCCACAGCAAAGGTGCCAGCGGGGAAAAGTCATGCTGGTCCTCACTGCCTCCTGGAACCCCTTCAAATGCCCCAGACAATTTGGCCCTCTCTGCTTTCCTGCGCACTCTAGCCTCAAAAGCACCTTTTTTCACTTTCGGCGCCTCCGGAGCAAAAAAGACAAACGTCCAGCTTTTGCTGCCACAGCAAAGGTGCCAGCGGGGAAAAGTCATGCTGGTCCTCACTGCCTCCTGGAACCCTTCAAATGCCCCAGACAATTTGGCCCTCTCTGCTTTCCTGCGCCACTCTAGCCTCAAAAGCACCTTTTTTCACTTTCGGCGCCCTCCGAGGAAAAAAGACAAACGTCCAGCTTTTGCTGCCACAGCAAAGGTGCCAGCGGGGAAAAGTGATGCTGGTCCCTCAC
>NW_028127740.1:0-133848 GCF_965231255.1 Vanellus vanellus
GAGGACTCTATCCTCAAAAGCACCTTTTTTCACTCTCGGCAGCCTACGCAGCAAAAAAGACAAACGTCCAGCTTTTGCTGCCACAGCAAAGGTGCCAGCAGGGAAAAGTGATGCTCGTCCTCACTGCCTCCTGGAACCCCTTCAAATGCCCCAGGCAATTTGGCCCTCTCTGCTTTCCTGCGCACTCTATCCTCAAAAGCACCTTTTTTCACTCTCGTCGGCGTTTGGAGCAAAAAAGACAAATGTCCAGCTTTTTGCTGCCACAGCAAAAGTGCCAGCGGGGAAAAGTGATGCTGGTCCTCAATGCCTCCTGGAACCCCTTCAAATGCCCCACACAATTTGGCCCTCTCTGCCCTCCTGCGCACTCTATCCTCAAAAGCACCTTTTTTCACTCTCGGCGGCGTTTGGAGCAAAAAAGACAAACGTCCAGCTTTTGCTGCCACAGCAAAGGTGCCAGCGGGGAAAAGTGATGCTGGTCCTCACTGCCTCCTGGAACCCCTTCACATGCCCCAGACAATTTGGCTCTCTCTGCTTTCCTGCGCACTCTATCCTCAAAAGCACCTTTTTTCACTCTCGGCAGCCTCCGCAGCAAAAAAGACAAACGTCCAGCTTTTGCTGCCACAGCAAAGGTGCCAGCGGGGAAAGTGATGCTGGTCCTCACTGCCTCCTGGAACCCCATCGAATGCCCCAGACAATTTGGCTCTCTCTGCTTCCTGCGCACTCTATCCTCAAAAGCACCTTTTTTCACTCTCGGCAGCCTCCGGAGCAAAAAAGACAAACGTCCAGCTTTTGCTGCCACAGCAAAGGTGCCAGCGGGGAAAAGTGATGCTGGTCCTCACTGCCTCCTGGAACCCCTTCAAATGCCCCACACAATTTGGCCCTCTCTGCTTTCCTGCGCACTCTCTCCTCAAAAGCACCTTTTACACTTTTATCGGTGTTTGGAGCAAAAAAGAAAAAACGTCCAGCTTTTGCTGCCACAGCAAAGGTGCCAGCGGGGAAAAGTGATGTTGGTCCTCACTGCCTCCTGGAACCCCTTCACATGCCCCAGACAATTTGGCCCTCTCTGCTTTCCTGCGCACTCTATCCTCAAAAGCACCTTTTTTTCACTCTCGGCAGCCTCCGCAGCAAAAAAGACAAACGTCCAGCTTTTGCTGCCACAGAAAAGGTGCCAGCGGGGAAAATGGATGCTGGTCCTCACTGCCTCCTGGAACCCCATCGAATGCCCCAGACAATTTGGCCCTCTCTGCCCTCCTGAGGACTCTATCCTCAAAAGCACCTTTTTTCACTCTCGGCAGCCTCCGCAGCAAAAAACACAAACGTCCAGCTTTTGCTGCCACAGCAAAGGTGCCAGCAGGGAAAAGTGATGCTCGTCCTCACTGCCTCCTGGAACCCCTTCAAATGCCCCAGGCAATTTGGCCCTCTCTGCTTTCCTGCGCACTCTATCCTCAAAAGCACCTTTTTTCACTCTCGTCGGCGTTTGGAGCAAAAAAGACAAACGTCCAGCTTTTGCTGCCACAGCAAAAGTGCCAGCGGGGAAAAGTGATGCTGGTCCTCAATGCCTCCTGGAACCCCTTCAAATGCCCCACACAATTTGGGCCCTCTCTGCTTTCCTGCGCACTCTCTCCTCAAAAGCACCTTTTTTCACTCTCATCGGCGTTTGGAGCAAAAAAGACAAACGTGCAGCGTTTGCTGCCACAGTAAAGGTGCCAGCGGGGAAAAGTGATGCTGGTCCTCACTGCCTCCTGGAACCCCTTCACATGCCCCACACAATTTGGCCCTCTCTGCTTTCCTGCGCACTCTATCCTCAAAAGCAACTTTTTTCACTCTCGGCAGCCTCCGGAGCAAAAAAGACAAACGTCCAGCATTTGCTGCCACAGCAAAGGTGCCAGCGGGGAAAAGTGATGCTGGTACTCACTGCCTCCTGGAACCCTTTCAAATGCCCCAGACAATTTGGCCCTCTCTGCTTTCCTGAGGACTCTATCCTCAAAAGCACCTTTTTTCATTTTCGGCAGCCTCCGAAGCAAAAAAGACAAACGTCCAGCTTTTGCTGCCACAGCAAAGGTGCCAGCGGGGAAAAGTGATGCTGGTCCTCACTGCCTCCTGGAACCCCTTCAAATGCCCCAGACAATTTGGCCCTCTCTGCTTTCCTGCGCACTCTATCCTCAAAAGCACCTTTTTTCACTCTCGGCAGCCTCCGGAGCAAAAAAGACAAACGTCCAGCTTTTGCTGCCACAGCAAAGGTGCCAGCGGGGAAAAGTGATGCTGGTCCTCACTGCCTCCTGGAACCCTTTCAAATGCCCCACACAATTTGGCCCAATCTGCTTTCCTGAGGACTCTATCCTCAAAAGCACCTTTTTTCATTTTCGGCAGCCTCCGCAGCAAAAAAGACAAACGTCCAGCTTTTGCTGCCACAGAAAAGGTGCCAGCGGGGAAAAGTGATGCTGGTCCTCACTGCCTCCTGGAACCCCTTCAAATGCCCCACACAATTTCGCCCTCTCTGCTTTCCTGCGCACTCTATCCTCAAAAGCACCTTTTTTCACTCTCGTCGACGTTTGGAGCAAAAAAGACAAACGTCCAGCTTTTGTTGCCACAGCAAAGGTGCCAGCGGGGAAAAGTGATGCTGGTCCTCACTGCCTCCTGGAACTCCTTCAAATGCCCCACACAATTTGGCCCTCTCTGCTTTCCTGCGCACTCTATCCTCAAAAGTACCTTTTTTCAGTCTCGTCGGCGTTTGGAGCAAAAAAGAAAAACGTCCAGCTTTTGCTGCCACAGCAAAGGTGCCAGCGGGGAAAAGTGATGCTGGTCCTAGCTGCCTCCTCTAACCCTTTCAAATGCCCCAGACAATTTGGCCCTCTCTGCTTTCCTGAGGAGTCTATCCTCAAAAGCACCTTTTTTCATTTTCGGCAGACTCCGCAGCAAAAAAGACAAACGTCCAGCTTTTGCTGCCACAGCAAAGGTGCCAGCAGGGAAAAGTGATGCTCGTCCTCACTGCCTCCTGGAACCCCTTCAAATGCCCCAGACAATTTGGCCCTCTCTGCCCTCCTGCGCACTCTATCCTCAAAAGCACCTTTTTTCACTCTCGGCAGCCTCCGGAGCAAAAAAGACAAACGTCCAGCATTTGCTGCCACAGCAAAGGTGCCAGTGGGGAAAAGTGATGCTGGTACTCACTGCCTCCTGGAACCCTTTCAAATGCCCCAGACAATTTGGCCCTCTCTGCTTTCCTGAGGACTCTATCCTCAAAAGCACCTTTTTTCATTTTCGGCAGCCTCCGAAGCAAAAAAGACAAACGTCCAGCTTTTGCTGCCACAGCAAAGGTGCCAGCGGGGAAAAGTGATGCTGGTCCTCACTGCCTCCTGGAACCCCTTCAAATGCCCCAGACAATTTGGCCCTCTCTGCTTTCCTGCGCACTCTATCCTCAAAAGCACCTTTTTTCACTCTCGGCAGCCTCCGGAGCAAAAAAGACAAACGTCCAGCTTTTGCTGCCACAGCAAAGGTGCCAGCGGGGAAAAGTGATGCTGGTCCTCACTGCCTCCTGGAACCCTTTCAAATGCCCCACACAATTTGGCCCAATCTGCTTTCCTGAGGACTCTATCCTCAAAAGCACCTTTTTTCATTTTCGGCAGCCTCCGCAGCAAAAAAGACAAACGTCCAGCTTTTGCTGCCACAGAAAAGGTGCCAGCGGGGAAAAGTGATGCTGGTCCTCACTGCCTCCTGGAACCCCTTCAAATGCCCCACACAATTTCGCCCTCTCTGCTTTCCTGCGCACTCTATCCTCAAAAGCACCTTTTTTCACTCTCGTCGACGTTTGGAGCAAAAAAGACAAACGTCCAGCTTTTGTTGCCACAGCAAAGGTGCCAGCGGGGAAAAGTGATACTGGTCCTCACTGCCTCCTGGAACTCCTTCAAATGCCCCACACAATTTGGCCCTCTCTGCTTTCCTGCGCACTCTATCCTCAAAAGTACCTTTTTTCAGTCTCGTCGGCGTTTGGAGCAAAAAAGAAAAACGTCCAGCTTTTGCTGCCACAGCAAAGGTGCCAGCGGGGAAAAGTGATGCTGGTCCTAGCTGCCTCCTCTAACCCTTTCAAATGCCCCAGACAATTTGGCCCTCTCTGCTTTCCTGAGGAGTCTATCCTCAAAAGCACCTTTTTTCATTTTCGGCAGACTCCGCAGCAAAAAAGACAAACGTCCAGCTTTTGCTGCCACAGCAAAGGTGCCAGCAGGGAAAAGTGATGCTGGTCCTCACTGCCTCCTGGAACCCCTTCAAATGCCCCAGACAATTTGGCCCTCTCTGCTTTCCTGCGCACTCTCTCCTCAAAAGCACCTTTTTTCACTCTCGTCGGAGTTTGGAGCAAAAAAGACAAACGTCCAGCTTTTGCTGCCACAGCAAAGGTGCCAGCGGGGAAAGTGATGCTGGTCCTCACTGCCTCCTGGAACCCCATCGAATGCCCCAGACAATTTGGCTCTCTCTGCTTTCCTGCGCACTCTATCCTCAAAAGCACCTTTTTTCACTCTCGGCAGCCTCCGGAGCAAAAAAGACAAACGTCCAGCTTTTGCTGCCCCAGCAAAGGTGCCAGCGGGGAAAAGTGATGCTGGTCCTCACTGCCTCCTGGAAGCCCTTCAAATGCCCCACACAATTTGGCCCTCTCTGCCCTCCTGAGGACTCTATCCTCAAAAGCACCTTTTTTCACTCTCGGCAGCCTACGCAGCAAAAAAGACAAACGTCCAGCTTTTGCTGCCACAGCAAAGGTGCCAGCAGGGAAAAGTGATGCTCGTCCTCACTGCCTCCTGGAACCCCTTCAAATGCCCCAGGCAATTTGGCCCTCTCTGCTTTCCTGCGCACTCTATCCTCAAAAGCACCTTTTTTCACTCTCGTCGGCGTTTGGAGCAAAAAAGACAAATGTCCAGCTTTTGCTGCCACAGCAAAAGTGCCAGCGGGGAAAAGTGATGCTGGTCCTCAATGCCTCCTGGAACCCCTTCAAATGCCCCACACAATTTGGCCCTCTCTGCCCTCCTGCGCACTCTATCCTCAAAAGCACCTTTTTTCACTCTCGGCGGCGTTTGGAGCAAAAAAGACAAACGTCCAGCTTTTGCTGCCACAGCAAAGGTGCCAGCGGGGAAAAGTGATGCTGGTCCTCACTGCCTCCTGGAACCCCTTCACATGCCCCAGACAATTTGGCTCTCTCTGCTTTCCTGCGCACTCTATCCTCAAAAGCACCTTTTTTCACTCTCGGCAGCCTCCGCAGCAAAAAAGACAAACGTCCAGCTTTTGCTGCCACAGCAAAGGTGCCAGCGGGGAAAGTGATGCTGGTCCTCACTGCCTCCTGGAACCCCATCGAATGCCCCAGACAATTTGGCTCTCTCTGCTTTCCTGCGCACTCTATCCTCAAAAGCACCTTTTTTCACTCTCGGCAGCCTCCGGAGCAAAAAAGACAAACGTCCAGCTTTTGCTGCCACAGCAAAGGTGCCAGCGGGGAAAAGTGATGCTGGTCCTCACTGCCTCCTGGAACCCCTTCAAATGCCCCACACAATTTGGCCCTCTCTGCTTTCCTGCGCACTCTCTCCTCAAAAGCACCTTTTTACACTTTTATCGGTGTTTGGAGCAAAAAAGAAAAAACGTCCAGCTTTTGCTGCCACAGCAAAGGTGCCAGCGGGGAAAAGTGATGTTGGTCCTCACTGCCTCCTGGAACCCCTTCACATGCCCCAGACAATTTGGCCCTCTCTGCTTTCCTGCGCACTCTATCCTCAAAAGCACCTTTTTTCACTCTCGGCAGCCTCCGCAGCAAAAAAGACAAACGTCCAGCTTTTGCTGCCACAGAAAAGGTGCCAGCGGGGAAAATGGATGCTGGTCCTCACTGCCTCCTGGAACCCCATCGAATGCCCCAGACAATTTGGCCCTCTCTGCCCTCCTGAGGACTCTATCCTCAAAAGCACCTTTTTTCACTCTCGGCAGCCTCCGCAGCAAAAAACACAAACGTCCAGCTTTTGCTGCCACAGCAAAGGTGCCAGCAGGGAAAAGTGATGCTCGTCCTCACTGCCTCCTGGAACCCCTTCAAATGCCCCAGGCAATTTGGCCCTCTCTGCTTTCCTGCGCACTCTATCCTCAAAAGCACCTTTTTTCACTCTCGTCGGCGTTTGGAGCAAAAAAGACAAACGTCCAGCTTTTGCTGCCACAGCAAAAGTGCCAGCGGGGAAAAGTGATGCTGGTCCTCAATGCCTCCTGGAACCCCTTCAAATGCCCCACACAATTTGGCCCTCTCTGCTTTCCTGCGCACTCTCTCCTCAAAAGCACCTTTTTTCACTCTCATCGGCGTTTGGAGCAAAAAAGACAAACGTGCAGCGTTTGCTGCCACAGTAAAGGTGCCAGCGGGGAAAAGTGATGCTGGTCCTCACTGCCTCCTGGAACCCCTTCACATGCCCCACACAATTTGGCCCTCTCTGCTTTCCTGCGCACTCTATCCTCAAAAGCAACTTTTTTCACTCTCGGCAGCCTCCGGAGCAAAAAAGACAAACGTCCAGCATTTGCTGCCACAGCAAAGGTGCCAGCGGGGAAAAGTGATGCTGGTACTCACTGCCTCCTGGAACCCTTTCAAATGCCCCAGACAATTTGGCCCTCTCTGCTTTCCTGAGGACTCTATCCTCAAAAGCACCTTTTTTCATTTTCGGCAGCCTCCGAAGCAAAAAAGACAAACGTCCAGCTTTTGCTGCCACAGCAAAGGTGCCAGCGGGGAAAAGTGATGCTGGTCCTCACTGCCTCCTGGAACCCCTTCAAATGCCCCAGACAATTTGGCCCTCTCTGCTTTCCTGCGCACTCTATCCTCAAAAGCACCTTTTTTCACTCTCGGCAGCCTCCGGAGCAAAAAAGACAAACGTCCAGCTTTTGCTGCCACAGCAAAGGTGCCAGCGGGGAAAAGTGATGCTGGTCCTCACTGCCTCCTGGAACCCTTTCAAATGCCCCACACAATTTGGCCCAATCTGCTTTCCTGAGGACTCTATCCTCAAAAGCACCTTTTTTCATTTTCGGCAGCCTCCGCAGCAAAAAAGACAAACGTCCAGCTTTTGCTGCCACAGAAAAGGTGCCAGCGGGGAAAAGTGATGCTGGTCCTCACTGCCTCCTGGAACCCCTTCAAATGCCCCACACAATTTCGCCCTCTCTGCTTTCCTGCGCACTCTATCCTCAAAAGCACCTTTTTTCACTCTCGTCGACGTTTGGAGCAAAAAAGACAAACGTCCAGCTTTTGTTGCCACAGCAAAGGTGCCAGCGGGGAAAAGTGATGCTGGTCCTCACTGCCTCCTGGAACTCCTTCAAATGCCCCACACAATTTGGCCCTCTCTGCTTTCCTGCGCACTCTATCCTCAAAAGTACCTTTTTTCAGTCTCGTCGGCGTTTGGAGCAAAAAAGAAAAACGTCCAGCTTTTGCTGCCACAGCAAAGGTGCCAGCGGGGAAAAGTGATGCTGGTCCTAGCTGCCTCCTCTAACCCTTTCAAATGCCCCAGACAATTTGGCCCTCTCTGCTTTCCTGAGGAGTCTATCCTCAAAAGCACCTTTTTTCATTTTCGGCAGACTCCGCAGCAAAAAAGACAAACGTCCAGCTTTTGCTGCCACAGCAAAGGTGCCAGCAGGGAAAAGTGATGCTCGTCCTCACTGCCTCCTGGAACCCCTTCAAATGCCCCAGACAATTTGGCCCTCTCTGCCCTCCTGCGCACTCTATCCTCAAAAGCACCTTTTTTCACTCTCGGCAGCCTCCGGAGCAAAAAAGACAAACGTCCAGCATTTGCTGCCACAGCAAAGGTGCCAGTGGGGAAAAGTGATGCTGGTACTCACTGCCTCCTGGAACCCTTTCAAATGCCCCAGACAATTTGGCCCTCTCTGCTTTCCTGAGGACTCTATCCTCAAAAGCACCTTTTTTCATTTTCGGCAGCCTCCGAAGCAAAAAAGACAAACGTCCAGCTTTTGCTGCCACAGCAAAGGTGCCAGCGGGGAAAAGTGATGCTGGTCCTCACTGCCTCCTGGAACCCCTTCAAATGCCCCAGACAATTTGGCCCTCTCTGCTTTCCTGCGCACTCTATCCTCAAAAGCACCTTTTTTCACTCTCGGCAGCCTCCGGAGCAAAAAAGACAAACGTCCAGCTTTTGCTGCCACAGCAAAGGTGCCAGCGGGGAAAAGTGATGCTGGTCCTCACTGCCTCCTGGAACCCTTTCAAATGCCCCACACAATTTGGCCCAATCTGCTTTCCTGAGGACTCTATCCTCAAAAGCACCTTTTTTCATTTTCGGCAGCCTGCGCAGCAAAAAAGACAAACGTCCAGCTTTTGCTGCCACAGAAAAGGTGCCAGCGGGGAAAAGTGATGCTGGTCCTCACTGCCTCCTGGAACCCCTTCAAATGCCCCACACAATTTCGCCCTCTCTGCTTTCCTGCGCACTCTATCCTCAAAAGCACCTTTTTTCACTCTCGTCGACGTTTGGAGCAAAAAAGACAAACGTCCAGCTTTTGTTGCCACAGCAAAGGTGCCAGCGGGGAAAAGTGATACTGGTCCTCACTGCCTCCTGGAACTCCTTCAAATGCCCCACACAATTTGGCCCTCTCTGCTTTCCTGCGCACTCTATCCTCAAAAGTACCTTTTTTCAGTCTCGTCGGCGTTTGGAGCAAAAAAGACAAACGTCCAGCTTTTGCTGCCACAGCAAAGGTGCCAGCGGGGAAAAGTGATGCTGGTCCTAGCTGCCTCCTCTAACCCTTTCAAATGCCCCAGACAATTTGGCCCTCTCTGCTTTCCTGAGGAGTCTATCCTCAAAAGCACCTTTTTTCATTTTCGGCAGACTCCGCAGCAAAAAAGACAAACGTCCAGCTTTTGCTGCCACAGCAAAGGTGCCAGCAGGGAAAAGTGATGCTGGTCCTCACTGCCTCCTGGAACCCCTTCAAATGCCCCACACAATTTGGCCCTCTCTGCTTTCCTGCGCACTCTCTCCTCAAAAGCACCTTTTTTCACTCTCGTCGGAGTTTGGAGCAAAAAAGACAAACGTCCAGCTTTTGCTGCCACAGCAAAGGTGCCAGCGGGGAAAGTGATGCTGGTCCTCACTGCCTCCTGGAACCCCATCGAATGCCCCAGACAATTTGGCTCTCTCTGCTTTCCTGCGCACTCTATCCTCAAAAGCACCTTTTTTCACTCTCGGCAGCCTCCGGAGCAAAAAAGACAAACGTCCAGCTTTTGCTGCCCCAGCAAAGGTGCCAGCGGGGAAAAGTGATGCTGGTCCTCACTGCCTCCTGGAAGCCCTTCAAATGCCCCACACAATTTGGCCCTCTCTGCTTTCCTGCGCACTCTCTCCTCAAAAGCACCTTTTTACACTTTTATCGGTGTTTAGAGCAAAAAAGAAAAAACGTCCAGCTTTTGCTGCCACAGCAAAGGTGCCAGCGGGGAAAAGTGATGTTGGTCCTCACTGCCTCCTGGAACCCCTTCACATGCCCCAGACAATTTGGCCCTCTCTGCTTTCCTGCGCACTCTATCCTCAAAAGCACCTTTTTTCACTCTCGGCAGCCTCCGCAGCAAAAAAGACAAACGTCCAGCTTTTGCTGCCACAGAAAAGGTGCCAGCGGGGAAAATGGATGCTGGTCCTCACTGCCTCCTGGAACCCCATCGAATGCCCCAGACAATTTGGCCCTCTCTGCCCTCCTGAGGACTCTATCCTCAAAAGCACCTTTTTTCACTCTCGGCAGCCTCCGCAGCAAAAAACAGAAACGTCCAGCTTTTGCTGCCACAGCAAAGGTGCCAGCAGGGAAAAGTGATGCTCGTCCTCACTGCCTCCTGGAACCCCTTCAAATGCCCCAGGCAATTTGGCCCTCTCTGCTTTCCTGCGCACTCTATCCTCAAAAGCACCTTTTTTCACTCTCGTCGGCGTTTGGAGCAAAAAAGACAAACGTCCAGCTTTTGCTGCCACAGCAAAAGTGCCAGCGGGGAAAAGTGATGCTGGTCCTCAATGCCTCCTGGAACCCCTTCAAATGCCCCACACAATTTGGCCCTCTCTGCTTTCCTGCGCACTCTCTCCTCAAAAGCACCTTTTTTCACTCTCATCGGCGTTTGGAGCAAAAAGACAAACGTGCAGCGTTTGCTGCCACAGTAAAGGTGCCAGCGGGGAAAAGTGATGCTGGTCCTCACTGCCTCCTGGAACCCCTTCACATGCCCCACACAATTTGGCCCTCTCTGCTTTCCTGCGCACTCTATCCTCAAAAGCACCTTTTTTCACTCTCGGCAGCCTCCGCAGCAAAAAAGACAAACGTCCAGCTTTTGCTGCCACAGCAAAGGTGCCAGCGGGAAAAGTGATGCTGGTCCTCAATGCCTCCTGGAACCCCATCGAATGCCCCAGACAATTTGGCCCTCTCTGCTTTCCTGCGCACTCTATCCTCAAAAGCAGCTTTTTTCACTTTTAGCGGTGTTTGGAGCAAAAAAGACAAACGTCCAGCTTTTGCTGCCACAGCAAAGGTGCCAGCGGGGAAAAGTGATGCTGGTCCTAACTGCCTCCTGGAACCCTTCAAATGCCCCACACAATTTGGCCCTCTCTGCTTTCCTGCGCACTCTATCCTCAAAAGCACCTTTTTTCACTCTCGGCAGCCTCCGGAGCAAAAAAGACAAACGTCAGCTTTTGCTGCCACAGCAAGGTGCCAGCGGGAAAAGTGATGCTGGTCCTCACTGCCTCCTGGAACCCCTTCAAATGCCCCAGACAATTTGGCCCTCTCTGCCCTCCTGCGCACTCTATCCTCAAAAGCACCTTTTTTTCACTCTCGGCAGCCTCCGGAGCAAAAAAGACAAACGTCCAGCATTTGCTGCCCTGCCACAGCAAAGGTGCCAGCGGGGAAAAGTGATGCTGGTACTCACTGCCTCCTGGAACCCTTTCAAATGCCCCAGACAATTTGGCCCTCTCTGCTTTCCTGAGGACTCTATCCTCAAAAGCACCTTTTTTCATTTTCGGCAGCCTCCGAAGCAAAAAAGACAAACGTCCAGCTTTTGCTGCCACAGCAAAGGTGCCAGCGGGGAAAAGTGATGCTGGTCCTCACTGCCTCCTGGAACCCCTTCAAATGCCCCAGACAATTTGGCCCTCTCTGCTTTCCTGCGCACTCTATCCTCAAAAGCACCTTTTTTCACTCTCGGCAGCCTCCGGAGCAAAAAAGACAAACGTCCAGCTTTTGCTGCCACAGCAAAGGTGCCAGCGGGGAAAAGTGATGCTGGTCCTCACTGCCTCCTGGAACCCTTTCAAATGCCCCACACAATTTGGCCCAATCTGCTTTCCTGAGGACTCTATCCTCAAAAGCACCTTTTTTCATTTTCGGCAGCCTCCGCAGCAAAAAAGACAAACGTCCAGCTTTTGCTGCCACAGAAAAGGTGCCAGCGGGGAAAAGTGATGCTGGTCCTCACTGCCTCCTGGAACCCCTTCAAATGCCCCACACAATTTCGCCCTCTCTGCTTTCCTGCGCACTCTATCCTCAAAAGCACCTTTTTTCACTCTCGTCGACGTTTGGAGCAAAAAAGACAAACGTCCAGCTTTTGTTGCCACAGCAAAGGTGCCAGCGGGGAAAAGTGATGCTGGTCCTCACTGCCTCCTGGAACTCCTTCAAATGCCCCACACAATTTGGCCCTCTCTGCTTTCCTGCGCACTCTATCCTCAAAAGTACCTTTTTTCAGTCTCGTCGGCGTTTGGAGCAAAAAAGAAAAACGTCCAGCTTTTGCTGCCACAGCAAAGGTGCCAGCGGGGAAAAGTGATGCTGGTCCTAGCTGCCTCCTCTAACCCTTTCAAATGCCCCAGACAATTTGGCCCTCTCTGCTTTCCTGAGGAGTCTATCCTCAAAAGCACCTTTTTTCATTTTCGGCAGACTCCGCAGCAAAAAAGACAAACGTCCAGCTTTTGCTGCCACAGCAAAGGTGCCAGCAGGGAAAAGTGATGCTGGTCCTCACTGCCTCCTGGAACCCCTTCAAATGCCCCAGACAATTTGGCCCTCTCTGCCCTCCTGCGCACTCTATCCTCAAAAGCACCTTTTTTCACTCTCGGCAGCCTCCGGAGCAAAAAAGACAAACGTCCAGCATTTGCTGCCACAGCAAAGGTGCCAGCGGGGAAAAGTGATGCTGGTACTCACTGCCTCCTGGAACCCTTTCAAATGCCCCAGACAATTTGGCCCTCTCTGCTTTCCTGAGGACTCTATCCTCAAAAGCACCTTTTTTCATTTTCGGCAGCCTCCGAAGCAAAAAAGACAAACGTCCAGCTTTTGCTGCCACAGCAAAGGTGCCAGCAGGGAAAAGTGATGCTGGTCCTCACTGCCTCCTGGAACCCCTTCAAATGCCCCAGACAATTTGGCCCTCTCTGCTTTCCTGCGCACTCTATCCTCAAAAGCACCTTTTTTCACTCTCGGCAGCCTCCGGAGCAAAAAAGACAAACGTCCAGCTTTTGCTGCCACAGCAAAGGTGCCAGCGGGGAAAAGTGATGCTGGTCCTCACTGCCTCCTGGAACCCTTTCAAATGCCCCACACAATTTGGCCCAATCTGCTTTCCTGAGGACTCTATCCTCAAAAGCACCTTTTTTCATTTTCGGCAGCCTCCGCAGCAAAAAAGACAAACGTCCAGCTTTTGCTGCCACAGCAAAGGTGCCAGCGGGGAAAAGTGATGCTGGTCCTCACTGCCTCCTGGAACCCCTTCAAATGCCCCACACAATTTCGCCCTCTCTGCTTTCCTGTGCACTCTATCCTCAAAAGCACCTTTTTTCACTCTCGTCGACGTTTGGAGCAAAAAAGACAAACGTCCAGCTTTTGTTGCCACAGCAAAGGTGCCAGCGGGGAAAAGTGATGCTGGTCCTCACTGCCTCCTGGAACCCCTTCAAATGCCCCACACAATTTGGCCCTCTCTGCTTTCCTGCGCACTCTCTCCTCAAAAGCACCTTTTTTCACTCTCGTCGGAGTTTGGAGCAAAATAGAAAAACGTCCAGCTTTTGGTGCCACAGCAAAAGTGCCAGCGGGGAAAAGTGATGCTGGTCCTCACTGCCTCCTGGAACCCCTTCAAATGCCCCAGACAATTTGGCCCTCTCTGCTTTCCTGCGCACTCTATCCTCAAAAGCACCTTTTTTCACTCTCGTCGGCGTTTGGAGCAAAAAAGACAAACGTCCAGCTTTTGCTGCCACAGCAAAGGTGCCAGCGGGGAAAAGTGATGCTGGTCCTCACTGCCTCCTGGAACCCCTTCAAATGCCCCACACAATTTGGCCCTCTCTGCTTTCCTGCGCACTCTCTCCTCAAAAGCACCTTTTTTCACTCTCATCGGCGTTTGGAGCGAAAAAGACAAACGTGCAGCGTTTGCTGCCACAGTAAAGGTGCCAGCGGGGAAAAGTGATGCTGGTCCTCACTGCCTCCTGGAACCCCTTCAAATGCCCCACACAATTTGGCCCTCTCTGCTTTCCTGCGCACTCTATCCTCAAAAGCACCTTTTTTCACTTTCGGCAGCCTCCGCAGCAAAAAAGACAAACGTCCAGCTTTTGCTGCCACAGCAAAGGTGCCAGCGGGGAAAAGTGATGCTGGTCCTCAATGCCTCCTGGAACCCCATCGAATGCCCCAGACAATTTGGCCCTCTCTGCTTTCCTGCGCACTCTATCCTCAAAAGCACCTTTTTTCACTTTTAGCGGTGTTTGGAGCAAAAAAGACAAACGTCCAGCTTTTGCTGCCACAGCAAAGGTGCCAGCGGGGAAAAGTGATGCTGGTCCTAACTGCCTCCTGGAACCCCTTCAAATGCCCCAGACAATTTGGCCCTCTCTGCTTTCCTGCGCACTCTATCCTCAAAAGCACCTTTTTTCACTCTCGGCAGCCTCCGGAGCAAAAAAGACAAACGTCCAGCTTTTGCTGCCACAGCAAAGGTGCCAGCGGGGAAAAGTGATGCTGGTCCTCACTGCCTCCTGGAACCCCTTCAAATGCCCCAGACAATTTGGCCCTCTCTGCCCTCCTGCGCACTCTATCCTCAAAAGCACCTTTTTTCATTTTCGGCAGCCTCCGAAGCAAAAAAGACAAACGTCCAGCTTTTGCTGCCACAGCAAAGGTGCCAGCGGGGAAAAGTGATGCTGGTCCTCACTGCCTCCTGGAACCCCTTCAAATGCCCCAGACAATTTGGCCCTCTCTGCTTTCCTGCGCACTCTATCCTCAAAAGCACCTTTTTTCACTCTCGGTAGCCTCCGGAGCAAAAAAGACAAACGTCCAGCTTTTGCTGCCACAGCAAAGGTGCCAGCGGGGAAAAGTGATGCTGGTCCTCACTGCCTCCTGGAACCCTTTCAAATGCCCCACACAATTTGGCCCAATCTGCTTTCCTGAGGACTCTATCCTCAAAAGCACCTTTTTTCATTTTCGGCAGCCTCCGCAGCAAAAAAGACAAACGTCCAGCTTTTGCTGCCACAGAAAAGGTGCCAGCTGGGAAAAGTGATGCTGGTCCTCACTGCCTCCTGGAACCCCTTCAAATGCCCCACACAATTTCGCCCTCTCTGCTTTCCTGCGCACTCTATCCTCAAAAGCACCTTTTTTCACTCTCGTCGACGTTTGGAGCAAAAAAGACAAACGTCCAGCTTTTGTTGCCACAGCAAAGGTGCCAGCGGGGAAAAGTGATGCTGGTCCTCACTGCCTCCTGGAACTCCTTCAAATGCCCCACACAATTTGGCCCTCTCTGCTTTCCTGCGCACTCTATCCTCAAAAGTACCTTTTTTCAGTCTCGTCGGCGTTTGGAGCAAAAAAGAAAAACGTCCAGCTTTTGCTGCCACAGCAAAGGTGCCAGCGGGGAAAAGTGATGCTGGTCCTAGCTGCCTCCTCTAACCCTTTCAAATGCCCCAGACAATTTGGCCCTCTCTGCTTTCCTGAGGAGTCTATCCTCAAAAGCACCTTTTTTCATTTTCTGCAGACTCCGCAGCAAAAAAGACAAACGTCCAGCTTTTGCTGCCACAGCAAAGGTGCCAGCGGGGAAAAGTGATGCTGGTCCTCACTGCCTCCTGGAACCCCTTCAAATGCCCCACACAATTTGGCCCTCTCTGCTTTCCTGCGCACTCTCTCCTCAAAAGCACCTTTTTTCACTCTCGTCGGAGTTTGGAGCAAAATAGAAAAACGTCCAGCTTTTGGTGCCACAGCAAAAGTGCCAGCGGGGAAAAGTGATGCTGGTCCTCACTGCCTCCTGGAACCCCTTCAAATGCCCCACACAATTTGGCCCTCTCTGCCCTCCTGCGCACTCTATCCTCAAAAGCACCTTTTTTCACTCTCGGCGGCGTTTGGAGCAAAAAAGACAAACGTCCAGCTTTTGCTGCCACAGCAAAGGTGCCAGCGGGGAAAAGTGATGCTGGTCCTCACTGCCTCCTGGAACCCCTTCAAATGCCCCAGACAATTTGGCCCTCTCTGCTTTCCTGCGCACTCTATCCTCAAAAGCACCTTTTTTCACTCTCGGCGGCTTTTGGAGCAAAAAAGACAAACGTCCAGCTTTTGCTGCCACAGCAAAGGTGCCAGCGGGGAAAGTGATGCTGGTCCTCACTGCCTCCTGGAACCCCATGGAATGCCCCAGACAATTTGGCTCTCTCTGCCCTCCTGCGCACTCTATCCTCAAAAGCACCTTTTTTCACTCTCGGCAACCTCCGGAGAAAAAAAGACAAACGTCCAGCTTTTGCTGCCACAGCAAAGGTGCCAGCTGGGAAAAGTGATGCTGGTCCTCACTGCCTCCTGGAACCCCTTCAAATGCCCCACACAATTTGGCCCTCTCTGTATTCCTGCGCACTCTATCCTCAAAAGCACCTTTTTTCACTCTCGGCAGCCTCCGCAGCAAAAAAGACAAACGTCCAGCTTTTGCTGCCACAGCAAAGGTGCCAGCGGGGAAAAGTGATGCTGGTCCTCACTGCCTCCTGGAACCCTTTCAAATGCCCTACACAATTTGGCCCTCTCTGCTTTCCTGAGGACTCTATCCTCAAAAGCACCTTTTTTCACTCTCGGCAGCCTCCGCAGCATAAAAGACAAACGTCCAGCTTTTGCTGCCACAGCAAAGGTGCCAGCGGGGAAAGTGATGCTGGTCCTCACTGCCTCCTGGAACCCCATCGAATGCCCCAGACAATTTGGCTCTCTCTGCTTTCCTGCGCACTCTATCCTCAAAAGCACCTTTTTTCACTCTCGGCAGCCTCCGGAGCAAAAAAGACAAACGTCCAGCTTTTGCTGCCACAGCAAAGGTGCCAGCGGGGAAAAGTGATGCTGGTCCTCACTGCCTCCTGGAACCCCTTCAAATGCCCCAGACAATTTGGCCCTCTCTGCTTTCCTGCGCACACTATCCTCAAAAGCACCTTTTTAGACTTTTATCGGTGTTTGGAGCAAAAAAGACAAACGTCCAGCTTTTGCTGCCACAGCAAAGGTGCCAGCGGGGAAAAGTGATGTTGGTCCTCACTGCCTCCTGGAACCCCTTCACATGCCCCACACAATTTGGCCCTCTCTGCTTTCCTGCGCACTCTATCCTCAAAAGCACCTTTTTTCACTCTCGGCAGCCTCCGCAGCAAAAAAGACAAACGTCCAGCTTTTGCTGCCACAGCAAAGGTGCCAGCAGGGAAAAGTGATCCTGGTCCTCACTGCCTCCTGGAACCCCATCGAATGCCCCAGACAATTTGGCCCTCTCTGCCCTCCTGAGGACTCTATCCTCAAAAGCACCTTTTTTCACTCTCGGCAGCCTCCGCAGCAAAAAACACAAACGTCCAGCTTTTGCTGCCACAGCAAAGGTGCCAGCAGGGAAAAGTGATGCTCGTCCTCACTGCCTCCTGGAACCCCTTCAAATGCCCCAGGCAATTTGGCCCTCTCTGCTTTCCTGCGCACTCTATCCTCAAAAGCACCTTTTTTCACTCTCGTCGGCGTTTGGAGCAAAAAAGACAAACGTCCAGCTTTTGCTGCCACAGCAAAAGTGCCAGCGGGGAAAAGTGATGCTGGTCCTCACTGCCTCCTGGAACCCCTTCAAATGCCCCACACAATTTGGCCCTCTCTGCTTTCCTGCGCACTCTCTCCTCAAAAGCACCTTTTTTCACTCTCGGCGGCGTTTGGAGCAAAATAGAAAAACGTCCAGCTTTTGCTGCCACAGCAAAGGTGCCAGCGGGGAAAAGTGATGCTGGTCCTCACTGCCTCCTGGAACCCCATCGAATGCCCCAGACAATTTGGCTCTCTCTGCTTTCCTGCGCACTCTATCCTCAAAAGCACCTTTTTTCACTCTCGGCAGACTCCGCAGCAAAAAAGACAAACGTCCAGCTTTTGCTGCCACAGCAAAGGTGCCAGCGGGGAAAGTGATGCTGGTCCTCACTGCCTCCTGGAACCCCATCGAATGCCCCAGACAATTTGGCTCTCTCTGCTTTCCTGCGCACTCTATCCTCAAAAGCACCTTTTTTCACTCTCGGCAGCCTCCGCAGCAAAAAAGACAAACGTCCAGCTTTTGCTGCCACAGCAAAGGTGCCAGCGGGGAAAAGTGATGCTGGTCCTCACTGCCTCCTGGAACCCCTTCAAATGCCCCACACAATTTGGCCCTCTCTGCTTTCCTGCGCACTCTATCCTCAAAAGCACATTTTTACACTTTTATCGGTGTTTGGAGCAAAAAAGACAAACGTCCAGCTTTTGCTGCCACAGCAATGGTGCCAGCGGAGTAAAGTGATGTTGGTCCTCACTGCCTCCTGGAACCCCTTCACATGCCCCAGACAATTAGGCCCTCTCTGCTTTCCTGCGCACTCTATCCTCAAAAGCACCTTTTTTCACTCTCGGCAGCCTCCGCAGCAAAAAAGACAAACGTCCAGCTTTTGCTGCCACAGCAAAGGTGCCAGCGGGGAAAAGTGATCCTGGTCCTCACTGCCTCCTGGAACCCCATCGAATGCCCCAGACAATTTGGCCCTCTCTGCCCTCCTGAGGACTCTATCCTCAAAAGCACCTTTTTTCACTCTCGGCAGCCTCCGCAGCAAAAAAGACAAACGTCCAGCTTTTGCTGCCACAGCAAAGGTGCCAGCAGGGAAAAGTGATGCTCGTCCTCACTGCCTCCTGGAACCCCTTCAAATGCCCCAGGCAATTTAGCCCTCTCTGCTTTCCTGCGCACTCTATCCTCAAAAGCACCTTTTTTCACTCTCGTCGGCGTTTGGAGCAAAAAAGACAAACGTCCAGCTTTTGCTGCCACAGCAAAAGTGCCAGCGGGGAAAAGTGATGCTGGTCCTCACTGCCTCCTGGAACCCCTTCAAATGCCCCACACAATTTGGCCCTCTCTGCTTTCCTGCGCACTCTCTCCTCAAAAGCACCTTTTTTCACTCTCGGCGGCGTTTGGAGCAAAAAAGACAAACGTCCAGCTTTTGCTGCCACAGCAAAGGTGCCAGCGGGGAAAAGTGATGCTGGTCCTCACTGCCTCCTGGAACCCCATCGAATGCCCCAGACAATTTGGCTCTCTCTGCTTTCCTGCGCACTCTATCCTCAAAAGCACCTTTTTTCACTCTCGGCAGACTCCGCAGCAAAAAAGACAAACGTCCAGCTTTTGCTGCCACAGCAAAGGTGCCAGCGGGGAAAGTGATGCTGGTCCTCACTGCCTCCTGGAACCCCATCGAATGCCCCAGACAATTTGGCTCTCTCTGCTTTCCTGCGCACTCTATCCTCAAAAGCACCTTTTTTCACTCTCGGCAGCCTCCGCAGCAAAAAAGACAAACGTCCAGCTTTTGCTGCCACAGCAAAGGTGCCAGCGGGGAAAGTGATGCTGGTCCTCACTGCCTCCTGGAACCCCATCGAATGCCCCAGACAATTTGGCTCTCTCTGCTTTCCTGCGCACTCTATCCTCAAAAGCACCTTTTTTCACTCTCGGCAGCCTCCGGAGCAAAAAAGACAAACGTCCAGCTTTTGCTGCCACAGCAAAGGTGCCAGCGGGGAAAAGTGATGCTGGTCCTCACTGCCTCCTAGAACCCCTTCAAATGCCCCACACAATTTGGCCCTCTCTGCTTTCCTGCGCACACTATCCTCAAAAGCACCTTTTTAGACTTTTATCGGTGTTTGGAGCAAAAAAGACAAACGTCCAGCTTTTGCTGCCACAGCAAAGGTGCCAGCGGGGAAAAGTGATGTTGGTCCTCACTGCCTCCTGGAACCCCTTCACATGCCCCAGACAATTTGGCCCTCTCTGCTTTCCTGCGCACTCTATCCTCAAAAGCACCTTTTTTCACTCTCGGCAGCCTCCGCAGCAAAAAAGACAAACGTCCAGCTTTTGCTGCCACAGCAAAGGTGCCAGCAGGGAAAAGTGATCCTGGTCCTCACTGCCTCCTGGAACCCCATCGAATGCCCCAGACAATTTGGCCCTCTCTGCCCTCCTGAGGACTCTATCCTCAAAAGCACCTTTTTTCACTCTCGGCAGCCTCCGCAGCAAAAAAGACAAACGTCCAGCTTTTGCTGCCACAGCAAAGGTGCCAGCAGGGAAAAGTGATGCTCGTCCTCACTGCCTCCTGGAACCCCTTCAAATGCCCCAGGCAATTTGGCCCTCTCTGCTTTCCTGCGCACTCTATCCTCAAAAGCACCTTTTTTCACTCTCGTCGGCGTTTGGAGCAAAAAAGACAAACGTCCAGCTTTTGCTGCCACAGCAAAGGTGCCAGCGGGGAAAAGTGATGCTGGTCCTCACTGCCTCCTGGAACCCCATCGAATGCCCCAGACAATTTGGCTCTCTCTGCTTTCCTGCGCACTCTATCCTCAAAAGCACCTTTTTTCACTCTCGGCAGACTCCGCAGCAAAAAAGACAAACGTCCAGCTTTTGCTGCCACAGCAAAGGTGCCAGCGGGGAAAGTGATGCTGGTCCTCACTGCCTCCTGGAACCCCATCGAATGCCCCAGACAATTTGGCTCTCTCTGCTTTCCTGCGCACTCTATCCTCAAAAGCACCTTTTTTCACTCTCGGCAGCCTCCGCAGCAAAAAAGACAAACGTCCAGCTTTTGCTGCCACAGCAAAGGTGCCAGCGGGGAAAAGTGATGCTGGTCCTCACTGCCTCCTGGAACCCCTTCAAATGCCCCACACAATTTGGCCCTCTCTGCTTTCCTGCGCACTCTCTCCTCAAAAGCACCTTTTTACACTTTTATCGGTGTTTGGAGCAAAAAAGACAAACGTCCAGCTTTTGCTGCCACAGCAATGGTGCCAGCGGAGTAAAGTGATGTTGGTCCTCACTGCCTCCTGGAACCCCTTCACATGCCCCAGACAATTAGGCCCTCTCTGCTTTCCTGCGCACTCTATCCTCAAAAGCACCTTTTTTCACTCTCGGCAGCCTCCGCAGCAAAAAAGACAAACGTCCAGCTTTTGCTGCCACAGCAAAGGTGCCAGCGGGGAAAAGTGATCTTGGTCCTCACTGCCTCCTGGAATCCCATCGAATGCCCCAGACAATTTGGCCCTCTCTGCCCTCCTGAGGACTCTATCCTCAAAAGCACCTTTTTTCACTCTCGTCGGCGTTTGGAGCAAAAAAGACAAACGTCCAGCTTTTGCTGCCACAGCAAAGGTGCCAGCGGGGAAAAGTGATGCTGGTCCTCACTGCCTCCTGGAACCCCATCGAATGCCCCAGACAATTTGGCTCTCTCTGCTTTCCTGCGCACTCTATCCTCAAAAGCACCTTTTTTCACTCTCGGCAGACTCCGCAGCAAAAAAGACAAACGTCCAGCTTTTGCTGCCACAGCAAAGGTGCCAGCGGGGAAAGTGATGCTGGTCCTCACTGCCTCCTGGAACCCCATCGAATGCCCCAGACAATTTGGCTCTCTCTGCTTTCCTGCGCACTCTATCCTCAAAAGCACCTTTTTTCACTCTCGGCAGCCTCCGCAGCAAAAAAGACAAACGTCCAGCTTTTGCTGCCACAGCAAAGGTGCCAGCGGGGAAAAGTGATGCTGGTCCTCACTGCCTCCTGGAACCCCTTCAAATGCCCCACACAATTTGGCCCTCTCTGCTTTCCTGCGCACTCTCTCCTCAAAAGCACCTTTTTACACTTTTATCGGTGTTTGGAGCAAAAAAGACAAACGTCCAGCTTTTGCTGCCACAGCAATGGTGCCAGCGGAGTAAAGTGATGTTGGTCCTCACTGCCTCCTGGAACCCCTTCACATGCCCCAGACAATTAGGCCCTCTCTGCTTTCCTGCGCACTCTATCCTCAAAAGCACCTTTTTTCACTCTCGGCAGCCTCCGCAGCAAAAAAGACAAACGTCCAGCTTTTGCTGCCACAGCAAAGGTGCCAGCGGGGAAAAGTGATCTTGGTCCTCACTGCCTCCTGGAATCCCATCGAATGCCCCAGACAATTTGGCCCTCTCTGCCCTCCTGAGGACTCTATCCTCAAAAGCACCTTTTTTCACTCTCGGCAGCCTCCGCAGCAAAAAAGACAAACGTCCAGCTTTTGCTGCCACAGCAAAGGTGCCAGCAGGGAAAAGTGATGCTCGTCCTCACTGCCTCCTGGAACCCCTTCAAATGCCCCAGGCAATTTGGCCCTCTCTGCTTTCCTGCGCACTCTATCCTCAAAAGCACCTTTTTTCACTCTCGTCGGCGTTTGGAGCAAAAAAGACAAACGTCCAGCTTTTGCTGCCACAGCAAAGGTGCCAGCGGGGAAAAGTGATGCTGGTCCTCACTGCCTCCTGGAACCCCATCGAATGCCCCAGACAATTTGGCTCTCTCTGCTTTCCTGCGCACTCTATCCTCAAAAGCACCTTTTTTCACTCTCGGCAGACTCCGCAGCAAAAAAGACAAACGTCCAGCTTTTGCTGCCACAGCAAAGGTGCCAGCGGGGAAAGTGATGCTGGTCCTCACTGCCTCCTGGAACCCCATCGAATGCCCCAGACAATTTGGCTCTCTCTGCTTTCCTGCGCACTCTATCCTCAAAAGCACCTTTTTTCACTCTCGGCAGCCTCCGCAGCAAAAAAGACAAACGTCCAGCTTTTGCTGCCACAGCAAAGGTGCCAGCGGGGAAAAGTGATGCTGGTCCTCACTGCCTCCTGGAACCCCTTCAAATGCCCCACACAATTTGGCCCTCTCTGCTTTCCTGCGCACTCTCTCCTCAAAAGCACCTTTTTACACTTTTATCGGTGTTTGGAGCAAAAAAGACAAACGTCCAGCTTTTGCTGCCACAGCAATGGTGCCAGCGGAGTAAAGTGATGTTGGTCCTCACTGCCTCCTGGAACCCCTTCACATGCCCCAGACAATTAGGCCCTCTCTGCTTTCCTGCGCACTCTATCCTCAAAAGCACCTTTTTTCACTCTCGGCAGCCTCCGCAGCAAAAAAGACAAACGTCCAGCTTTTGCTGCCACAGCAAAGGTGCCAGCGGGGAAAAGTGATCTTGGTCCTCACTGCCTCCTGGAATCCCATCGAATGCCCCAGACAATTTGGCCCTCTCTGCCCTCCTGAGGACTCTATCCTCAAAAGCACCTTTTTTCACTCTCGGCAGCCTCTGCAGCAAAAAAGACAAACGTCCAGCTTTTGCTGCCACAGCAAAGGTGCCAGCAGGGAAAAGTGATGCTCGTCCTCACTGCCTCCTGGAACCCTTTCAAATGCCCCACACAATTTGGCCCTCTCTGCTTTCCTGCGCACTCTATCCTCAAAAGCACCTTTTTTCACTCTCGTCGGCGTTTGGAGCAAAAAAGACAAACGTCCAGCTTTTGCTGCCACAGCAAAAGTGCCAGCGGGGAAAAGTGATGCTGGTCCTCACTGCCTCCTGGAACCCCTTCAAATGCCCCACACAATTTGGCCCTCTCTGCTTTCCTGCGCACTCTCTCCTCAAAAGCACCTTTTTTCACTCTCGGCGGCGTTTGGAGCAAAAAAGACAAACGTCCAGCTTTTGCTGCCACAGCAAAGGTGCCAGCGGGGAAAAGTGATGCTGGTCCTCACTGCATCCTGGAACCCCATCGAATGCCCCAGACAATTTGGCTCTCTCTGCTTTCCTGCGCACTCTATCCTCAAAAGCACCTTTTTTCACTCTCGGCAGACTCCGCAGCAAAAAAGACAAACGTCCAGCTTTTGCTGCCACAGCAAAGGTGCCAGCGGGGAAAGTGATGCTGGTCCTCACTGCCTCCTGGAACCCCATCGAATGCCCCAGACAATTTGGCTCTCTCTGCTTTCCTGCGCACTCTATCCTCAAAAGCACCTTTTTTCACTCTCGGCAGCCTCCGCAGCAAAAAAGACAAACGTCCAGCTTTTGCTGCCACAGCAAAGGTGCCAGCAGGGAAAGTGATGCTGGTCCTCACTGCCTCCTGGAACCCCATCGAATGCCCCAGACAATTTGGCTCTCTCTGCTTTCCTGCGCACTCTATCCTCAAAAGCACCTTTTTTCACTCTCGGCAGCCTCCGGAGCAAAAAAGACAAACGTCCAGCTTTTGCTGCCACAGCAAAGGTGCCAGCGGGGAAAAGTGATGCTGGTCCTCACTGCCTCCTGGAACCCCTTCAAATGCCCCAGACAATTTGGCCCTCTCTGCTTTCCTGCGCACACTATCCTCAAAAGCACCTTTTTAGACTTTTATCGGTGTTTGGAGCAAAAAAGACAAACGTCCAGCTTTTGCTGCCACAGCAAAGGTGCCAGCGGGGAAAAGTGATGTTGGTCCTCACTGCCTCCTGGAACCCCTTCACATGCCCCAGACAATTTGGCCCTCTCTGCTTTCCTGCGCACTCTATCCTCAAAAGCACCTTTTTTCACTCTCGGCGGCGTTTGGAGCAAAAAAGACAAACGTCCAGCTTTTGCTGCCACAGCAAAGGTGCCAGCGGGGAAAAGTGATGCTGGTCCTCACTGCCTCCTGGAACCCCATCGAATGCCCCAGACAATTTGGCTCTCTCTGCTTTCCTGCGCACTCTATCCTCAAAAGCACCTTTTTTCACTCTCGGCAGACTCCGCAGCAAAAAAGACAAACGTCCAGCTTTTGCTGCCACAGCAAAGGTGCCAGCGGGGAAAGTGATGCTGGTCCTCACTGCCTCCTGGAACCCCATCGAATGCCCCAGACAATTTGGCTCTCTCTGCTTTCCTGCGCACTCTATCCTCAAAAGCACCTTTTTTCACTCTCGGCAGCCTCCGCAGCAAAAAAGACAAACGTCCAGCTTTTGCTGCCACAGCAAAGGTGCCAGCGGGGAAAAGTGATGCTGGTCCTCACTGCCTCCTGGAACCCCTTCAAATGCCCCACACAATTTGGCCCTCTCTGCTTTCCTGCGCACTCTCTCCTCAAAAGCACCTTTTTACACTTTTATCGGTGTTTGGAGCAAAAAAGACAAACGTCCAGCTTTTGCTGCCACAGCAATGGTGCCAGCGGAGTAAAGTGATGTTGGTCCTCACTGCCTCCTGGAACCCCTTCACATGCCCCAGACAATTAGGCCCTCTCTGCTTTCCTGCGCACTCTATCCTCAAAAGCACCTTTTTTCACTCTCGGCAGCCTCCGCAGCAAAAAAGACAAACGTCCAGCTTTTGCTGCCACAGCAAAGGTGCCAGCGGGGAAAAGTGATCCTGGTCCTCACTGCCTCCTGGAACCCCATCGAATGCCCCAGACAATTTGGCCCTCTCTGCCCTCCTGAGGACTCTATCCTCAAAAGCACCTTTTTTCACTCTCGGCAGCCTCTGCAGCAAAAAAGACAAACGTCCAGCTTTTGCTGCCACAGCAAAGGTGCCAGCAGGGAAAAGTGATGCTCGTCCTCACTGCCTCCTGGAACCCCTTCAAATGCCCCAGGCAATTTGGCCCTCTCTGCTTTCCTGCGCACTCTATCCTCAAAAGCACCTTTTTTCACTCTCGTCGGCGTTTGGAGCAAAAAAGACAAACGTCCAGCTTTTGCTGCCACAGCAAAAGTGCCAGCGGGGAAAAGTGATGCTGGTCCTCACTGCCTCCTGGAACCCCTTCAAATGCCCCACACAATTTGGCCCTCTCTGCTTTCCTGCGCACTCTCTCCTCAAAAGCACCTTTTTTCACTCTCGGCGGCGTTTGGAGCAAAAAAGACAAACGTCCAGCTTTTGCTGCCACAGCAAAGTTGCCAGCGGGGAAAAGTGATGCTGGTCCTCACTGCCTCCTGGAACCCCTTCAAATGCCCCACACAATTTGGCCCTCTCTGCTTTCCTGCGCACTCTATCCTCAAAAGCACCTTTTTTCACTTTCGGCAGCCTCCGCAGCAAAAAAGACAAACGTCCAGCTTTTGCTGCCACAGCAAAGGTGCCAGCGGGGAAAAGTGATGCTGGTCCTCAATGCCTCCTGGAACCCCATCGAATGCCCCAGACAATTTGGCCCTCTCTGCTTTCCTGCGCACTCTATCCTCAAAAGCACCTTTTTTCACTTTTAGCGGTGTTTGGAGCAAAAAAGACAAACGTCCAGCTTTTGCTGCCACAGCAAAGGTGCCAGCAATGAAAAGTGATGCTGGTCCTAACTGCCTCCTGGAACCCCTTCAAATGCCCCAGACAATTTGGCCCTCTCTGCTTTCCTGCGCACTCTATCCTCAAAAGCACCTTTTTTCACACTTGGCAGCCTCCGGAGCAAAAAAGACAAACGTCCAGCTTTTGCTGCCACAGCAAAGGTGCCAGCGGGGAAAAGTAATGCTGGTCCTCACTGCCTCCTGGAACCCCTTCAAATGCCCCAGACAATTTGGCCCTCTCTGCCCTCCTGCGCACTCTATCCTCAAAAGCACCTTTTTTCACTCTCGGCAGACTCCGCAGCAAAAAAGAGAAACGTCCAGCTTTTGCTGCCACAGCAAAGGTGCCAGCGGGGAAAAGTGATGCTGGTCCTCACTGCCTCCTGGAACCCTTTCAAATGCCCCAGACAATTTGGCCCTCTCTGCTTTCCTGAGGACTCCATCCTCAAAAGCACCTTTTTTCACATTCGGCGCTGTCTGGAGCAAAAAAGACAAACGTCTAGCTTTTGCTGCCACAGCAAAGGTGCCAGCGGGGAAAAGTGATGCTGGTCCTCACTGCCTCCTGGAACCCCTTCAAATGCCCCACACAATTTGGCCCTCTCTGCTTTCCTGCGCACTCTATCCTCAAAAGCACCTTTTTTCACTCTCATCGGCGTTTGGAGCAAAAAAGACAAACGTGCAGCGTTTGCTGCCACAGTAAAGGTGCCAGCGGGGAAAAGTGATGCTGGTCCTCACTGCCTCCTGGAACCCCTTCAAATGCCCCACACAATTTGGCCCTCTCTGCTTTCCTGCGCACTCTATCCTCAAAAGCACCTTTTTTCACTTTCGGCAGCCTCCGCAGCAAAAAAGACAAACGTCCAGCTTTTGCTGCCACAGCAAAGGTGCCAGCGGGGAAAAGTGATGCTGGTCCTCAATGCCTCCTGGAACCCCATCGAATGCCCCAGACAATTTGGCCCTCTCTGCTTTCCTGCGCACTCTATCCTCAAAAGCACCTTTTTTCACTTTTAGCGGTGTTTGGAGCAAAAAAGACAAACGTCCAGCTTTTGCTGCAACAGCAAAGGTGCCAGCGGGGAAAAGTGATGCTGGTCCTAACTGCCTCCTGGAACCCCTTCAAATGCCCCAGACAATTTGGCCCTCTCTGCTTTCCTGCGCACTCTATCCTCAAAAGCACCTTTTTTCACACTCGGCAGCCTCCGGAGCAAAAAAGACAAACGTCCAGCTTTTGCTGCCACAGCAAAGGTGCCAGCGGGGAAAAGTGATCCTGGTCCTCACTGCCTCCTGGAACCCCTTCAAATGCCCCAGACAATTTGGCCCTCTCTGCCCTCCTGCGCACTCTATCCTCAAAAGCACCTTTTTTCACTCTCGGCAGACTCCGCAGCAAAAAAGAGAAACGTCCAGCTTTTGCTGCCACAGCAAAGGTGCCAGCGGGGAAAAGTGATGCTGGTCCTCACTGCCTCCTGGAACCCTTTCAAATGCCCCAGACAATTTGGCCCTCTCTGCTTTCCTGAGGACTCCATCCTCAAAAGCACCTTTTTTCACATTCGGCGCTGTCTGGAGCAAAAAAGACAAACGTCTAGCTTTTGCTGCCACAGCAAAGGTGCCAGCGGGGAAAAGTGATGCTGGTCCTCACTGCCTCCTGGAACCCCTTCAAATGCCCCACACAATTTGGCCCTCTCTGCTTTCCTGCGCACTCTCTCCTCAAAAGCACCTTTTTTCACTCTCATCGGCGTTTGGAGCAAAAAAGACAAACGTGCAGCGTTTGCTGCCACAGTAAAGGTGCCAGCGGGGAAAAGTGATGCTGGTCCTCACTGCCTCCTGGAACCCCTTCAAATGCCCCACACAATTTGGCCCTCTCTGCTTTCCTGCGCACTCTATCCTCAAAAGCACCTTTTTTCACTTTCGGCAGCCTCCGCAGCAAAAAAGACAAACGTCCAGCTTTTGCTGCCACAGCAAAGGTGCCAGCGGGGAAAAGTGATGCTGGTCCTCAATGCCTCCTGGAACCCCATCGAATGCCCCAGACAATTTGGCCCTCTCTGCTTTCCTGCGCACTCTATCCTCAAAAGCACCTTTTTTCACACTCGGCAGCCTCCGGAGCAAAAAAGACAAACGTCCAGCTTTTGCTGCCACAGCAAAGGTGCCAGCGGGGAAAAGTGATCCTGGTCCTCAATGCCTCCTGGAACCCCTTCAAATGCCCCAGACAATTTGGCCCTCTCTGCCCTCCTGCGCACTCTATCCTCAAAAGCACCTTTTTTCACTCTCGGCAGACTCCGCAGCAAAAAAGAGAAACGTCCAGCTTTTGCTGCCACAGCAAAGGTGCCAGCGGGGAAAAGTGATGCTGGTCCTCACTGCCTCCTGGAACCCTTTCAAATGCCCCAGACAATTTGGCCCTCTCTGCTTTCCTGAGGACTCCATCCTCAAAAGCACCTTTTTTCATTTTCGGCAGCCTCCGAAGCAAAAAAGACAAACGTCCAGCTTTTGCTGCCACAGCAAAGGTGCCAGCGGGGAAAAGTGATGCTGGTCCTCACTGCCTCCTGGAACCCCTTCAAATGCCCCAGACAATTTGGCCCTCTCTGCTTTCCTGCGCACTCTATCCTCAAAAGCAACTTTTTTCACTCTCGGCAGCCTCCGGAGCAAAAAAGACAAACGTCCAGCTTTTGCTGCCACAGCAAAGGTGCCAGAGGGGAAAAGTGATGCTGGTCCTCACTGCCTCCTGGAACCCTTTCAAATGCCCCACACAATTTGGCCCAATCTGCTTTCCTGCGCACTCTATCCTCAAAAGCACCTTTTTTCACTTTTATCGGTGTTTGGAGCAAAAAAGACAAACGTCCAGCTTTTGCTGCCACAGCAAAGGTGCCAGCGGGGAAAAGTGATGTTGGTCCTCACTGCCTCCTGGAACCCCTTCACATGCCCCAGACAATTTGGCCCTCTCTGCTTTCCTGCGCACTCTATCCTCAAAAGCATCTTTTTTCACTCTCGGCAGCCTCCGGAGCAAAAAAGACAAACGTGCAGCGTTTGCTGCCACAGCAAAGGTGCCAGCGGGGAAAAGTGATGTTGGTCCTCACTGCCTCCTGGAACCCCTTCACATGCCCCAGACAATTTGGCCCTCTCTGCTTTCCTGCGCACTCTATCCTCAAAAGCACCTTTTTTCACTTTCGGCAGCCTCCGCAGCAAAAAAGACAAACGTCCAGCTTTTGCTGCCACAGCAAAGGTGCCAGAGGGGAAAAGTGATGCTGGTCCTCACTGCCTCCTGGAACCCCTTCAAATGCCCCACACAATTTGGCCCTCTCTGCTTTCCTGCGCACTCTATCCTCAAAAGCACCTTTTTTCACTCTCGACGGCGTTTGGAGCAAAAAAGACAAACGTCCAGCTTTTGCTGCCACAGCAAAGGTGCCAGCGGGTAAAAGTGATGCTGGTCCTCACTGCCTCCTGGAACCCCTTCAAATGCCCCACACAATTTGGCCCTCTCTGCTTTCCTGCGCACTCTATCCTCAAAAGCACCTTTTTTCACTTTCGGCAGCCTCCGCAGCAAAAAAGACAAACGTCCAGCTTTTGCTGCCACAGCAAAGGTGCCAGCGGGGAAAAGTGATGCTGGTCCTCAATGCCTCCTGGAACCCCTTCAAATGCCCCACACAATTTGGCCCTCTCTGCTTTCCTGAGGACTCTATCCTCAAAAGCACCTTTTTTCACTCTCGGCAGCCTCCGGAGCAAAAAAGACAAACGTCCAGCTTTTGCTGCCACAGCAAAGGTGCCAGAGGGGAAAAGTGATGCTGGTCCTCACTGCCTCCTGGAACCCTTTCAAATGCCCCACACAATTTGGCCCAATCTGCTTTCCTGAGGACTCTATCCTCAAAAGCACCTTTTTTCACTCTCGGCAGCCTACGCAGCAAAAAAGACAAACGTCCAGCTTTTGCTGCCACAGCAAAGGTGCCAGCAGGGAAAAGTGATGCTCGTCCTCACTGCCTCCTGGAACCCCTTCAAATGCCCCACACAATTTGGCCCTCTCTGCTTTCCTGCGCACTCTCTCCTCAAAAGCACCTTTTTTCACTCTCGTCGGAGTTTGGAGCAAAATAGAAAAACGTCCAGCTTTTGCTGCCACAGCAAAAGTGCCAGCGGGGAAAAGTGATGCTGGTCCTCACTGCCTCCTGGAACCCCTTCAAATGCCCCACACAATTTGGCCCTCTCTGCCCTCCTGCGCACTCTATCCTCAAAAGCACCTTTTTTCCCTCTCATCAGCGTTTGGAGCAAAAAAGACAAACGTCCAGCTTTTGCTGCCACAGCAAAGGTGCCAGCGGGGAAAAGTGATGCTGGTCCTCACTGCCTCCTGGAACCCCTTCAAATGCCCCAGACAACTTGGCCCTCTCTGCTTTCCTGCGCACTCTATCCTCAAAAGCACCTTTTTTCACTCTCGGCGGCTTTTGGAGCAAAAAAGACAAACGTCCAGCTTTTGCTGCCACAGCAAAGGTGCCAGCGGGGAAAGTGATGCTGGTCCTCACTGCCTCCTGGAACCCCATCGAATGCCCCACGCAATTTGGCTCTCTCTGCTTTCCTGCGCACTCTATCCTCAAAAGCATCTTTTTTCACTCTCGGCAGCCTCCGGAGCAAAAAAGACAAACGTGCAGCGTTTGCTGCCACAGCAAAGGTGCCAGCGGGGAAAAGTGATGCTGGTCCTCACTGCCTCCGGGAACCCCTTCAAATGCCCCACACAATTTGGCCCTCTCTGCTTTCCTGCGCACTCTATCCTCAAAAGCACCTTTTTTCACTCTCGGCAGACTCCGCAGCAAAAAAGACAAACGTCCAGCTTTTGCTGCCACAGCAAAGGTGCCAGAGGGGAAAAGTGATGCTGGTCCTCACTGCCTCCTGGAACCCCTTCAAATGCCCCACACAATTTGGCCCTCTCTGCTTTCCTGCGCACTCTATCCTCAAAAGCACCTTTTTTCACTCTCAGCGGCGTTTGGAGCAAAAAAGAAAAACGTCCAGCTTTTGCTGCCACAGCAAAGTTGCCAGCGGGGAAAAGTGATGCTGGTCCTCACTGCCTCCTGGAACCCCTTCAAATGCCCCACACAATTTGTCCCTCTCTGCTTTCCTGCGCACTCTATCCTCAAAAGCACCTTTTTTCACTCTCAGCAGCCTCCGGAGCAAAAAAGACAAACGTCCAGCTTTTGCTGCCACAGCAAAAGGTGCCAGCGGGGAAAAGTGATGCTGGTCCTCAATGCCTCCTGGAACCCCATCGAATGCCCCACACAATTTGGCCCTCTCTGCCCTCCTGCGCACTCTATCCTCAAAAGCACCGTTTTTCACTTTCGGCAGCCTCCGCAGCAAAAAAACAAACGTCCAGCTTTTGCTGCCACAGCAAAGGTGCCAGCGGGGAAAAGTGATGCTGGTCCTCACTGCCTTCTGGAACCCCTTCAAATGCCCCAGACAATTTGGCCCTCTCTGCTTTCCTGCGCACTCTATCCTCAAAAGCACCTTTTTTCACTCTCATCGGCGTTTGGAGGAAAAAAGACAAACGTCCAGCTTTTGCAGCCACAGCAAAGGTGCCAGCGCGGAAAAGTGATGCTCGTCCTCACTGCCTCCTGGAACCCCTTCAAATGCCGCAGACAATTTGGCTCTCTCTGCTGTCCTGCGCACTCTATCCTCAAAAGCACCTTTTTTCACTCTCGGCAGCCTCCGCAGCAAAAAAGACAAACGTCCAGCTTTTGCTGCCACAGCAAAGGTGCCAGCGGGGAAAAGTGATGCTGGTCCTCACTGCCTCCTGGAACCCCTTCAAATGCCCCACACAATTTGGCCCTCTCTGCTTTCCTGCGCACTCTATCCTCAAAAGCACCTTTTTTCACTTTTAGCGGTGTTTGGAGCAAAAAAGACAAACGTCCAGCTTTTGCTGCCACAGCAAAGGTGCCAGCGGGAAAAGTGATGCTGATCCTCACTGCCTCCTGGAACCCCTTCACATGCCCCAGACAATTTGGCCCTCTCTGCTTTCCTGCGCACTCTATCCTCAAAAGCACCTTTTTTCACTCTCGGCAGCCTCCGGAGCAAAAAAGACAAACGTCCAGCTTTTGCTGCCACAGCAAAGGTGCCAGCGGGGAAAAGTGATGCTGGTCCTCACTGCCTCCTGGAACCCCATCGAATGCCCCAGACAATTTGGCTCTCTCTGCTTTCCTGCGCACTCTATCCTCAAAAGCACCTTTTTTCACTCTCGGCAGCCTCCGGAGCAAAAAAGACAAACGTCCAGCTTTTGCTGCCACAGCAAAGGTGCCAGCGGGGAAAAGTGATGCTGGTCCTCACTGCCTCCTGGAACCCCTTCAAATGCCCCACACAATTTGGCCCTCTCTGCTTTCCTGCGCACTATATCCTCAAAAGCACCTTTTTTCACTTTTATCGGTGTTTGGAGCAAAAAAGACAAACGTCCAGCTTTTGCTGCCACAGCAAAGGTGCCAGCGGGGAAAAGTGATGTTGGTCCTCACTGCCTCCTGGAACCCCTTCACATGCCCCAGACAATTTGGCCCTCTCTGCTTTCCTGCGCACTCTATCCTCAAAAGCATCTTTTTTCACTCTCGGCAGCCTCCGGAGCAAAAAAGACAAACGTGCAGCGTTTGCTGCCACAGCAAAGGTGCCAGCGGGGAAAAGTGATGCTGGTCCTCACTGCCTCCTGGAACCCCTTCAAATGCCCCACACAATTTGGCCCTCTCTGCTTTCCTGCGCACTCTATCCTCAAAAGCACCTTTTTTCACTTTCGGCAGCCTCCGCAGCAAAAAAGACAAACGTCCAGCTTTTGCTGCCACAGCAAAGGTGCCAGAGGGGAAAAGTGATGCTGGTCCTCACTGCCTCCTGGAACCCCTTCAAATGCCCCACACAATTTGGCCCTCTCTGCTTTCCTGCGCACTCTATCCTCAAAAGCACCTTTTTTCACTCTCGACGGCGTTTGGAGCAAAAAAGACAAACGTCCAGCTTTTGCTGCCACAGCAAAGGTGCCAGCGGGTAAAAGTGATGCTGGTCCTCACTGCCTCCTGGAACCCCTTCAAATGCCCCACACAATTTGGCCCTCTCTGCTTTCCTGCGCACTCTATCCTCAAAAGCACCTTTTTTCACTTTCGGCAGCCTCCGCAGCAAAAAAGACAAACGTCCAGCTTTTGCTGCCACAGCAAAGGTGCCAGCGGGGAAAAGTGATGCTGGTCCTCAATGCCTCCTGGAACCCCTTCAAATGCCCCACACAATTTGGCCCTCTCTGCTTTCCTGAGGACTCTATCCTCAAAAGCACCTTTTTTCACTCTCGGCAGCCTCCGGAGCAAAAAAGACAAACGTCCAGCTTTTGCTGCCACAGCAAAGGTGCCAGAGGGGAAAAGTGATGCTGGTCCTCACTGCCTCCTGGAACCCTTTCAAATGCCCCACACAATTTGGCCCAATCTGCTTTCCTGAGGACTCTATCCTCAAAAGCACCTTTTTTCACTCTCGGCAGCCTACGCAGCAAAAAAGACAAACGTCCAGCTTTTGCTGCCACAGCAAAGGTGCCAGCAGGGAAAAGTGATGCTCGTCCTCACTGCCTCCTGGAACCCCTTCAAATGCCCCACACAATTTGGCCCTCTCTGCTTTCCTGCGCACTCTCTCCTCAAAAGCACCTTTTTTCACTCTCGTCGGAGTTTGGAGCAAAATAGAAAAACGTCCAGCTTTTGCTGCCACAGCAAAAGTGCCAGCGGGGAAAAGTGATGCTGGTCCTCACTGCCTCCTGGAACCCCTTCAAATGCCCCACACAATTTGGCCCTCTCTGCTTTCCTGCGCACTCTATCCTCAAAAGCACCTTTTTTCACTCTCGGCAGCCTCCGCAGCAAAAAAGACAAACGTCCAGCTTTTGCTGCCACAGCAAAGGTGCCAGCGGGGAAAAGTGATGCTGGTCCTCACTGCCTCCTGGAACCCTTTCAAATGCCCTACACAATTTGGCCCTCTCTGCTTTCCTGCGCACTCTATCCTCAAAAGCACCTTTTTTCACTCTCGGCAGCCTCCGCAGCATAAAAGACAAACGTCCAGCTTTTGCTGCCACAGCAAAGGTGCCAGCAGGGAAAAGTGATGCTCGTCCTCACTGCCTCCTGGAACCCCTTCAAATGCCCCAGGCAATTTGGCCCTCTGCTTTCCTGCGCACTCTATCCTCAAAAACAGCTTTTTTCACTCTCGTCGGCGTTTGGAGCAAAAAAGACAAACGTCCAGCTTTTGCTGCCACAGCAAAAGAGCCAGCGGGGAAAAGTGATGCTGGTCCTCAATGCCTCCTGGAACCCCTTCAAATGCCCCACACAATTTGGCCCTCTCTGCCCTCCTGAGCACTCTATCCTCAAAAGCACCTTTTTTCACTCTCGGCGGCGTTTGGAGCAAAAAAGACAAACGTCCAGCTTTTGCTGCCACAGCAAAGCTGCCAGCGGGGAAAAGTGATGTTGGTCCTCACTGCCTCCTGGAACCCCTTCACATGCCCCACACAATTTGTCCCTCTCTGCTTTCCTGCGCACTCTATCCTCAAAAGCACCTTTTTTTTACTTTCGGCAGCCTCCGCAGCAAAAAAGACAAACGTCCAGCTTTTGCTGCCACAGCAAAGGTGCCAGCGGGGAAAAGTGATGCTGGTCCTCACTGCCTCCTGGAACCCCTTCAAATGCCCCACACAATTTGGCCCTCTCTGCTTTCCTGCGCACTCTATCCTCAAAAGCACCTTTTTTCACTCTCGGCAGCCTCCGCAGCAAAAAACACAAACGTCCAGCTTTTGCTGCCACAGCAAAGGTGCCAGCGGGGAAAAGTGATGCTCGTCCTCACTGCCTCCTGGAACCCCTTCAAATGCCCCACACAATTTGGCCCTCTCTGCTTTCCTGCGCACTCTATCCTCAAAAGCACCTTTTTTCACTCTCGTCGGCGTTTGGAGCAAAAAAGAAAAACGTCCAGCTTTTGCTGCCACAGCAAAAGTGCCAGCGGGGAAAAGTGATGCTGGTCCTCAATGCCTCCTGGAACCCCTTCAAATGCCCCACACAATTTGGCCCTCTCTGCTTTCCTGCGCACTCTCTCCTCAAAAGCACCTTTTTTCACTCTCATCGGCGTTTGGAGCAAAAAAGACAAACGTGCAGCGTTTGCTGCCACAGTAAAGGTGCCAGCGGGGAAAAGTGATGCTGGTCCTCACTGCCTCCTGGAACCCCTTCAAATGCCCCACACAATTTGGCCCTCTCTGCTTTCCTGCGCACTCTATCCTCAAAAGCACCTTTTTTCACTTTCGGCAGCCTCCGCAGCAAAAAAGACAAACGTCCAGCTTTTGCTGCCACAGCAAAGGTGCCAGCGGGGAAAAGTGATGCTGGTCCTCAATGCCTCCTGGAACCCCATCGAATGCCCCAGACAATTTGGCCCTCTCTGCTTTCCTGCGCACTCTATCCTCAAAAGCACCTTTTTTCACTTTTAGCGGTGTTTGGAGCAAAAAAGACAAACGTCCAGCTTTTGCTGCCACAGCAAAGGTGCCAGCGGGGAAAAGTGATGCTGGTCCTAACTGCCTCCTGGAACCCCTTCAAATGCCCCAGACAATTTGGCCCTCTCTGCTTTCCTGCGCACTCTATCCTCAAAAGCACCTTTTTTCACTCTCGGCGGCGTTTGGAGCAAAAAAGACAAACGTCCAGCTTTTGCTGCCACAGCAAAGGTGCCAGCGGGGAAAAGTGATCCTGGTCCTCACTGCCTCCTGGAACCCCTTCAAATGCCCCAGACAATTTGGCCCTCTCTGCACTCCTGCGCACTCTATCCTCAAAAGCACCTTTTTTCACTTTCGGCAGCCTCCGCAGCAAAAAAGACAAACGTCCAGCTTTTGCTGCCACAGCAAAGGTGCCAGCGGGGAAAAGTGATCCTGGTCCTCACTGCCTCCTGGAACCCCTTCAAATGCCCCAGACAATTTGGCCCTCTCTGCTTTCCTGCGCACTCTATCCTCAAAAGCACCTTTTTTCACTCTCGTCGGAGTTTGGAGCAAAATAGAAAAACGTCCAGCTTTTGCTGCCACAGCAAAGGTGCCAGCGGGGAAAAGTGATGCTGGTCCTCACTGCCTCCTGGAACCCCTTCAAATGCCCCACACAATTTGGCCCTCTCTGCCCTCCTGCGCACTCTATCCTCAAAAGCACCTTTTTTCCCTCTCATCGGCGTTTGGAGCAAAAAAGACAAACGTCCAGCTTTTGCTGCCACAGCAAAGGTGCCAGCGGGGAAAAGTGATGCTGGTCCTCACTGCCTCCTGGAACCCCTTCAAATGCCCCCGACAACTTGGCCCTCTCTGCTTTCCTGCGCACTCTATCCTCAAAAGCACCTTTTTTCACTCTCGGCGGCTTTTGGAGCAAAAAAGACAAACGTCCAGCTTTTGCTGCCACAGCAAAGGTGCCAGCGGGGAAAGTGATGCTGGTCCTCACTGCCTCCTGGAACCCCATCGAATGCCCCACACAATTTGGCTCTCTCTGCTTTCCTGCGCACTCTATCCTCAAAAGCATCTTTTTTCACTCTCGGCAGCCTCCGGAGCAAAAAAGACAAACGTGCAGCGTTTGCTGCCACAGCAAAGGTGCCAGCGGGGAAAAGTGATGCTGGTCCTCACTGCCTCCTGGAACCCCTTCAAATGCCCCACACAATTTGGCCCTCTCTGCTTTCCTGCGCACTCTATCCTCAAAAGCACCTTTTTTCACTTTCGGCAGCCTCCGCAGCAAAAAAGACAAACGTCCAGCTTTTGCTGCCACAGCAAAGGTGCCAGAGGGGAAAAGTGATGCTGGTCCTCACTGCCTCCTGGAACCCCTTCAAATGCCCCACACAATTTGGCCCTCTCTGCTTTCCTGCGCACTCTCTCCTCAAAAGCACCTTTTTTCACTCTCGGCGGCGTTTGGAGCAAAAAAGACAAACGTCCAGCTTTTGCTGCCACAGCAAAGGTGCCAGCGGGGAAAAGTGATGCTGGTCCTCACTGCCTCCTGGAACCCCTTCAAATGCCCCACACAATTTGGCCCTCTCTGCTTTCCTGCGCACTCTATCCTCAAAAGCACCTTTTTTCACTTTCGGCAGCCTCCGCAGCAAAAAAGACAAACGTCCAGCTTTTGCTGCCACAGCAAAGGCGCCAGCGGGGAAAAGTGATGCTGGTCCTCACTGCCTCCTGGAACCCCTTCAAATGCCCCACACAATTTGGCCCTCTCTGCTTTCCTGCGCACTCTATCCTCAAAAGCACCTTTTTTCACTCTCGGCAGCCTCCGCAGCAAAAAAGACAAACGTCCAGCTTTTGCTGCCACAGCAAAGGTGCCAGCGGGGAAAAGTGATGCTGGTCCTCACTGCCTCCTGGAACCCTTTCAAATGCCCTACACAATTTGGCCCTCTCTGCTTTCCTGCGCACTCTATCCTCAAAAGCACCTTTTTTCACTCTCGTCGGCGTTTGGAGCAAAAAAGACAAACGTCCAGCTTTTGCTGCCACAGCAAAAGAGCCAGCGGGGAAAAGTGATGCTGGTCCTCAATGCCTCCTGGAACCCCTTCAAATGCCCCACACAATTTGGCCCTCTCTGCCCTCCTGAGCACTCTATCCTCAAAAGCACCTTTTTTCACTCTCGGCGGCGTTTGGAGCAAAAAAGACAAACGTCCAGCTTTTGCTGCCACAGCAAAGGTGCCAGCGGGGAAAAGTGATGTTGGTCCTCACTGCCTCCTGGAACCCCTTCACATGCCCCACACAATTTGTCCCTCTCTGCTTTCCTGCGCACTCTATCCTCAAAAGCACCTTTTTTTTACTTTCGGCAGCCTCCGCTGCAAAAAAGACAAACGTCCAGCTTTTGCTGCCACAGCAAAGGTGCCAGCGGGGAAAAGTGATGCTGGTCCTCACTGCCTCCTGGAACCCCTTCAAATGCCCCACACAATTTGGCCCTCTCTGCTTTCCTGCGCACTCTATCCTCAAAAGCACCTTTTTTCACTCTCGGCAGCCTCCGCAGCAAAAAACACAAACGTCCAGCTTTTGCTGCCACAGCAAAGGTGCCAGCGGGGAAAAGTGATGCTCGTCCTCACTGCCTCCTGGAACCCCTTCAAATGCCCCAGGCAATTTGGCCCTCTCTGCTTTCCTGCGCACTCTATCCTCAAAAGCACCTTTTTTCACTCTCGTCGGCGTTTGGAGCAAAAAAGAAAAACGTCCAGCTTTTGCTGCCACAGCAAAAGTGCCAGCGGGGAAAAGTGATGCTGGTCCTCAATGCCTCCTGGAACCCCTTCAAATGCCCCACACAATTTGGCCCTCTCTGCTTTCCTGCGCACTCTCTCCTCAAAAGCACCTTTTTTCACTCTCATCGGCGTTTGGAGCAAAAAAGACAAACGTGCAGCGTTTGCTGCCACAGTAAAGGTGCCAGCGGGGAAAAGTGATGCTGGTCCTCACTGCCTCCTGGAACCCCTTCAAATGCCCCACACAATTTGGCCCTCTCTGCTTTCCTGCGCACTCTATCCTCAAAAGCACCTTTTTTCACTTTCGGCAGCCTCCGCAGCAAAAAAGACAAACGTCCAGCTTTTGCTGCCACAGCAAAGGTGACAGCGTGGAAAAGTGATGCTGGTCCTCAATGCCTCCTGGAACCCCATCGAATGCCCCAGACAATTTGGCCCTCTCTCTTTCCTGCGCACTCTATCCTCAAAAGCACCTTTTTTCACTTTTAGCGGTGTTTGGAGCAAAAAAGACAAACGTCCAGCTTTTGCTGCCACAGCAAAGGTGCCAGCGGGGAAAAGTGATGCTGGTCCTCACTGCCTCCTGGAACCCTTTCAAATGCCCCAGACAATTTGGCCCTCTCTGCTTTCCTGAGGACTCTATCCTCAAAAGCACCTTTTTTCATTTTCGGCAGCCTCCAAAGCAAAAAAGACAAACGTCCAGCTTTTGCTGCCACAGCAAAGGTGCCAGCGGGGAAAAGTGATGCTGGTCCTCACTGCCTCCTGGAACCCCTTCAAATGCCCCAGACAATTTGGCCCTCTCTGCTTTCCTGCGCACTCTATCCTCAAAAGCACCTTTTTTCACTCTCGGCAGCCTCCGGAGCAAAAAAGACAAACGTCCAGCTTTTGCTGCCACAGCAAAGGTGCCAGAGGGGAAAAGTGATGCTGGTCCTCACTGCCTCCTGGAACCCTTTCAAATGCCCCACACAATTTGGCCCAATCTGCTTTCCTGAGGACTCTATCCTCAAAAGCACCTTTTTTCATTTTCGGCAGCCTCCGCAGCAAAAAAGACAAACGTCCAGCTTTTGCTGCCACAGCAAAGGTGCCAGCGGGGAAAAGTGATGCTGGTCCTCACTGCCTCCTGGAACTCCTTCAAATGCCCCACACAATTTGGCCCTCTCTGCTTTCCTGCGCACTCTATCCTCAAAAGCACCTTTTTTCACTCTCGTCGGCGTTTGGAGCAAAAAAGAAAAACGTCCAGCTTTTGCTGCCACAGCAAAGGTGCCAGCAGGGAAAAGTGATGCTCGTCCTCACTGCCTCCTGGAACCCCTTCAAATGCCCCAGACAATTTGGCCCTCTCTGCTTTCCTGCGCACTCTATCCTCAAAAGCACCTTTTTTCACTTTCGGCAGCCTCCGCAGCAAAAAAGACAAACGTCCAGCTTTTGCTGCCACAGCAAAGGTGCCAGCGGGGAAAAGTGATGCTGGTCCTCAATGCCTCCTGGAACCCCATCGAATGCCCCAGACAATTTGGCCCTCTCTGCTTTCCTGCGCACTCTATCCTCAAAAGCACCTTTTTTCACTTTTAGCGGTGTTTGGAGCAAAAAAGACAAACGTCCAGCTTTTGCTGCCACAGCAAAGGTGCCAGCGGGGAAAAGTGATGCTGGTCCTAACTGCCTCCTGGAACCCCTTCAAATGCCCCAGACAATTTGGCCCTCTCTGCTTTCCTGCGCACTCTATCCTCAAAAGCACCTTTTTTCACTCTCGTCGGCGTTTGGAGCAAAAAAGACAAACGTCCAGCTTTTGCTGCCACAGCAAAGGTGCCAGCGGGGAAAAGTGATCCTGGTCCTCACTGCCTCCTGGAACCCCTTCAAATGCCCCAGACAATTTGGCCCTCTCTGCCCTCCTGCGCACTCTATCCTCAAAAGCACCTTTTTTTCACTCTCGGCAACCTCCGGAGCAAAAAAGACAAACGTCCAGCTTTTGCTGCCACAGCAAAGGTGCCAGCGGGGAAAAGTGATGCTGGTCCTCACTGCCTCCTGGAACCCTTTCAAATGCCCCACACAATTTGGCCCTCTCTGCTTTCCTGAGGACTCTATCCTCAAAAGCACCTTTTTTCATTTTCGGCAGCCTCCGAAGCAAAAAAGACAAACGTCCAGCTTTTGCTGCCACAGCAAAGGTGCCAGCGGGGAAAAGTGATGCTGGTCCTCACTGCCTCCTGGAACCCCTTCAAATGCCCCACACAATTTGGCCCTCTCTGCTTTCCTGCGCACTCTATCCTCAAAAGCACCTTTTTTCACTCTCGGCAGCCTCCGCAGCAAAAAAGACAAACGTCCAGCTTTTGCTGCCACAGCAAAGGCGCCAGAGGGGAAAAGTGATGCTGGTCCTCACTGCCTCCTGGAACCCTTTCAAATGCCCCACACAATTTGGCCCAATCTGCTTTCCTGAGGACTCTATCCTCAAAAGCACCTTTTTTCATTTTCGGCAGCCTCCGCAGCAAAAAAGACAAACGTCGAGCTTTTGCTGCCACAGCAAAGGTGCCAGCGGGGAAAAGTGATGCTGGTCCTCACTGCCTCCTGGAACCCCTTCAAATGCCCCACACAATTTGGCCCTCTCTGCTTTCCTGCGCACTCTATCCTCAAAAGCACCTTTTTTCACTCTCGGCAGCCTCCGGAGCAAAAAAGACAAACGTCCAGCTTTTGCTGCCACAGCAAAGGTGCCAGCGGGGAAAAGTGATGCTGGTCCTCACTGCCTCCTGGAACCCCTTCAAATGCCCCACACAATTTGGCCCTCTCTGCTTTCCTGCGCACTCTATCCTCAAAAGCACCTTTTTTCACTCTCGGCGGCGTTTGGAGCAAAAAAGACAAACGTCCAGCTTTTGTTGCCACAGCAAAGGTGCCAGCGGGGAAAAGTGATGCTGGTCCTCACTGCCTCCTGGAACTCCTTCAAATGCCCCACACAATTTGGCCCTCTCTGCTTTCCTGCGCACTCTATTCTCAAAAGCACCTTTTTTCACTCTCGTCGGCGTTTGGAGCAAAAAAGAAAAACGTCCAGCTTTTGCTGCCACAGCAAAGGTGCCAGCAGGGAAAAGTGATGCTCGTCCTCACTGCCTCCTGGAACCCCTTCAAATGCCCCAGACAATTTGGCCCTCTCTGCTTTCCTGCGCACTCTATCCTCAAAAGCACCTTTTTTCACTTTCGGCAGCCTCCGCAGCAAAAAAGACAAACGTCCAGCTTTTGCTGCCACAGCAAAGGTGCCAGCGGGGAAAAGTGATGCTGGTCCTCAATGCCTCCTGGAACCCCATCGAATGCCCCAGACAATTTGGCCCTCTCTGCTTTCCTGCGCACTATATCCTCAAAAGCACCTTTTTTCACTTTTAGCGGTGTTTGGAGCAAAAAAGACAAACGTCCAGCTTTTGCTGCCACAGCAAAGGTGCCAGCGGGGAAAAGTGATGCTGGTCCTAACTGCCTCCTGGAACTCCTTCAAATGCCCCACACAATTTGGCCCTCTCTTCTTTCCTGCGCACTCTATTCTCAAAAGCACCTTTTTTCACTCTCGTCGGCGTTTGGATCAAAAGAGAAAAACGTCCAGCTTTTGCTGCCACAGCAAAGGTGCCAGCGGGGAAAAGTGATGCTGGTTATAGCTGCCTCCTCTAACCCTTTCAAATGCCCCAGACAAATTGGCCCTCTCTGCTTTCCTGAGGAGTCTATCCTCAAAAGCACCTTTTTTCATTTTCGGCAGACTCCGCAGCAAAAAAGACAAACGTCCAGCTTTTGCTGCCACATCAAAGGTGCCAGCAGGGAAAAGTGATGCTGGTCCTCACTGCCTCCTGGAACCCCTTCAAATGCCCCACACAATTTGGCCCTCTCTGCCCTCCTGCGCACTCTATCCTCAAAAGCACCTTTTTTCCCTCTCGTCGGCGTTTGGAGCAAAAAAGACAAACGTCCAGCTTTTGCTGCCACAGCAAAGGTGCCAGCGGGGAAAAGTGATGCTGGTCCTCACTGCCTCCTGGAACCCCTTCAAATGCCCCACACAATTTGGCCCTCTCTGCTTTCCTGCGCACTCTATCCTCAAAAGCACCTTTTTTCACTCTCGGCGGCTTTTGGAGCAAAAAAGACAAACGTCCAGCTTTTGCTGCCACAGCAAAGGTGCCAGCGGGGAAAGTGATGCTGGTCCTCACTGCCTCCTGGAACCCCATCGAATGCCTCAGACAATTTGGCTCTCTCTGCTTTCCTGCGCACTCTATCCTCAAAAGCACCTTTTTTCACTTTTATCGGTGTTTGGAGCAAAAAAGACAAACGTGCAGCGTTTGCTGCCACAGCAAATGTGCCAGCGGGGAAAAGTGATGTTGGTCCTCACTGCCTCCTGGAACCCCTTCACATGCCCCAGACAATTTGGCCCTCTCTGCTTTCCTGCGCACTCTATCCTCAAAAGCATCTTTTTTCACTCTCGGCAGCCTCCGGAGCAAAAAAGACAAACGTCCAGCTTTTGCTGCCACAGCAAAGGTGCCAGAGGGGAAAAGTGATGCTGGTCCTCACTGCCTCCTGGAACCCCTTCAAATGCCCCAGACAATTTGGCCCTCTCTGCTTTCCTGCGCACTCTATCCTCAAAAGCACCTTTTTTCACTCTCGGCGGCGTTTGGAGCAAAAAAGACAAACGTCCAGCTTTTGCTGCCACAGCAAAGGTGCCAGCGGGGAAAAGTGATGCTGGTCCTCACTGCCTCCTGGAACCCCTTCAAATGCCCCAGACAATTTGGCCCTCTCTGCTTTCCTGCGCACTCTATCCTCAAAAGAACCTTTTTTCACTCTCGGCACCCTCCGCAGCAAAAAAGACAAACGTCCAGCTTTTGCTGCCACAGCAAAGGTGCCAGCAGGGAAAAGTGATGCTCGTCCTCACTGCCTCCTGGAACCCCTTCAAATGCCCCAGGCAATTTGGCCCTCTCTGCTTTCCTGCGCACTCTCTCCTCAAAAGCACCTTTTTTCACTCTCGTCGGCGTTTGGAGCAAAAAAGAAAAACATCCAGCTTTTGCTGCCACAGCAAAAGTGCCAGCGGGGAAAAGTGATGCTGGTCCTCAATGCCTCCTGGAACCCCTTCAAATGCCCCACACAATTTGGCCCTCTCTGCCCTCCTGAGCACTCTATCCTCAAAAGCACCTTTTTTCACTCTCGGTGGCGTTTGGAGCAAAAAAGACAAACGTGCAGCGTTTGCTGCCACAGCAAAGGTGCCAGCGGGGAAAAGTGATGCTGGTCCTCACTGCCTCCTGGAACCCCTTCAAATGCCCCAGACAATTTGGCCCTCTCTGCTTTCCTGCGCACTCTATCCTCAAAAGCACCTTTTTTCACTCTCGTCGGCGTTTGGAGCAAAAAAGACAAACGTCCATCTTTTGCTGCCACAGCAAAGGTGCCAGCGGGGAAAAGTGATGCTGGTCCTCAATGCCTCCTGGAACCCCTTCAAATGCCCCACACAATTTGGCCCTCTCTGCCCTCCTGCGCACTCTATCCTCAAAAGCACCTTTTTTCACTCTCGGCGGCGTTTGGAGCAAAAAAGACAAACGTCCAGCTTTTGCTGCCACAGCAAAGGTGCCAGCGGTGAAAAGTGATGCTGGTCCTCACTGCCTTCTGGAACGCCATCGAATGCCCCAGACAATTTGGCTCTCTCTGCTTTCCTGCGCACTCTATCCTCAAAAGCACCTTTTTTCACTCTCGGCAGACTCCGCAGCAAAAAAGACAAACGTCCAGCTTTTGTTGCCACAGCAAAGGTGCCAGCGGGGAAAGTGATGCTGGTCCTCACTGCCTCCTGGAACCCCATCGAATGCCCCACACAATTTGGCTCTCTCTGCTTTCCTGCGCACTCTATCCTCAAAAGCACCTTTTTTCACTCTCGGCAGCCTCCGGAGCAAAAAAGACAAACGTCCAGCTTTTGCTGCCACAGCAAAGGTGCCAGCGGGGAAAAGTGATGTTGGTCCTCACTGCCTCCTGGAACCCCTTCACATGCCCCAGACAATTTGGCCCTCTCTGCTTTCCTGCGCACTCTATCCTCAAAAGCACCTTTTTTCACTCTCGGCAGCCTCCGCAGCAAAAAAGACAAACGTCCAGCTTTTGCTGCCACAGCAAAGGTGCCAGCGGGGAAAAGTGATCCTGGTCCTCATTGCCTCCTGGAACCCCTTCACATGCCCCAGACAATTTGGCCCTCTCTGCCCTCCTGAGGACTCTATCCTCAAAAGCACCTTTTTTCACTCTCGGCAGCCTCCGCAGCAAAAAAGACAAACGTCCAGCTTTTGCTGCCACAGCAAAGGTGCCAGCAGGGAAAAGTGATGCTCGTCCTCACTGCCTCCTGGAACCCCTTCAAATGCCCCAGGCAATTTGGCCCTCTCTGCTTTCCTGCGCACTCTATCCTCAAAAGCAGCTTTTTTCACTCTCGTCGGCGTTTGGAGCAAAAAAGACAAACGTCCAGCTTTTGCTGCCACAGCAAAGGTGCCAGCGGTGAAAAGTGATGCTGGTCCTCACTGCCTCCTGGAACGCCATCGAATGCCCCACCCAATTTGGCTCTCTCTGCTTTCCTGCGCACTCTATCCTCAAAAGCACCTTTTTTCACTCTCGGCAGACTCCGCAGCAAAAAAGACAAACGTCCAGCTTTTGTTGCCACAGCAAAGGTGCCAGCGGGGAAAGTGATGCTGGTCTTCACTGCCTCCTGGAACCCCATCGAATGCCCCAGACAATTTGGCTCTCTCTGCTTTCCTGCGCACTCTATCCTCAAAAGCACCTTTTTTCACTCTCGGCAGACTCCGCAGCAAAAAAGACAAACGTCCAGCTTTTGTTGCCACAGCAAAGGTGCCAGCGGGGAAAGTGATGCTGGTCTTCACTGCCTCCTGGAACCCCTTCACATGCCCCAGAAAATTTGGCCCTCTCTGCTTTCCTGCGCACTCTATCCTCAAAAGCACCTTTTTTCACTCTCGGCAGCCTCCGCAGCAAAAAAGACAAACGTCCAGCTTTTGCTGCCACAGCAAAGGTGCCAGCGGGGAAAAGTGATGCTGGTCCTCACTGCCTCCTGGAACCTTTTCAAATGCCCCACACAATTTGGCCCAATCTGCTTTCCTGAGGACTCTATCCTCAAAAGCACCTTTTTTCATTTTCGGCAGCCTCCGCAGCAAAAAAGACAAACGTCCAGCTTTTGCTGCCACAGCAAAGGTGCCAGCGGGGAAAACTCATGCTTGTCCTCACTACCTCCTGGAACCCCTTCAAATGCCCCAGACAATTTGGCCCTCTCTGCCCTCCTGCGCACTCTATCCTCAAAAGCACCTTTTTTCACTCTCGGCGGCGTTTGGAGCAAAAAAGACAAACGTCCAGCTTTTGCTGCCACAGCAAAGGTGCCAGCGGGGAAAGTGATGTTGGTCCTCACTGCCTCCTGGAACCCCATCGAATGCCCCACACAATTTGGCTCTCTCTGCTTTCCTGCGCACTCTATCCTCAAAAGCACCTTTTTTCACTCTCGGCAGACTCCGCAGCAAAAAAGACAAACGTCCAGCTTTTGTTGCCACAGCAAAGGTGCCAGCGGGGAAAGTGATGCTGGTCCTCACTGCCTCCTGGAACCCCATCGAATGCCCCACACAATTTGGCTCTCTCTGCTTTCCTGCGCACTCTATCCTCAAAAGCACCTTTTTTCACTCTCGGCAGCCTCCGGAGCAAAAAAGACAAACGTCCAGCTTTTGCTGCCACAGCAAAGGTGCCAGCGGGGAAAAGTGATGTTGGTCCTCACTGCCTCCTGGAACCCCTTCAAATGCCCCAGACAATTTGGCCCTCTCTGCTTTCCTGCGCACTCTATCCTCAAAAGCACCTTTTTTCACTCTCGGCAGCCTCCGCAGCAAAAAAGACAAACGTCCAGCTTTTGCTGCCACAGCAAAGGTGCCAGCGGGGAAAAGTGATCCTGGTCCTCATTGCCTCCTGGAACCCCTTCACATGCCCCAGACAATTTGGCCCTCTCTGCCCTCCTGAGGACTCTATCCTCAAAAGCACCTTTTTTCACTCTCGGCAGCCTCCGCAGCAAAAAAGACAAACGTCCAGCTTTTGCTGCCACAGCAAAGGTGCCAGCAGGGAAAAGTGATGCTCGTCCTCACTGCCTCCTGGAACCCCTTCAAATGCCCCAGGCAATTTGGCCCTCTCTGCTTTCCTGCGCACTCTATCCTCAAAAGCAGCTTTTTTCACTCTCGTCGGCGTTTGGAGCAAAAAAGACAAACGTCCAGCTTTTGCTGCCACAGCAAAGGTGCCAGCGGGGAAAAGTGATGCTGGTCCTCACTGCCTCCTGGAACCCCATCGAATGCCCCAGACAATTTGGCCCTCTCTGCCCTCCTGAGGACTCTATCCTCAAAAGCACCTTTTTTCACTCTCGGCAGCCTCCGCAGCAAAAAAGACAAACGTCCAGCTTTTGCTGCCACAGCAAAGGTGCCAGCGGGGAAAAGTGATGCTGGTCCTCAATGCCTCCTGGAACCCCATCGAATGCCCCAGACAATTTGGCCCTCTCTGCTTTCCTGCGCACTCTATCCTCAAAAGCACCTTATTTCACTTTTAGCGGTGTTTCGAGCAAAAGAGACAAACGTCCACCTTTTGCTGCCACAGCAAAGGTGCCAGCGGGGAAAAGTGATGCTGGTCCTCACTGCCTCCTGGAACCCCTTCACATGCCCCAGACAATTTGGCCCTCTCTGCTTTCCTGCGCACTCTATCCTCAAAAGCACCTTTTTTCACTCTCGGCAGACTCCGGAGCAAAAAAGACAAACGTCCAGCTTTTGCTGCCACAGCAAAGGTGCCAGCGGGGAAAAGTGATGCTGGTCCTCACTGCCTCCTGGAACCCCTTCAAATGCCCCAGACAATTTGGCCCTCTCTGCTTTCCTGAGCACTCTATCCGCAAAAGCACCTTTTTTCACTTTCGGCGTGTCTGGAGCAAAAAAGACAAACGTCCAGATTTTGCTGCCACAGCTAAAGTGCCAGCGGGGAAAAGTGATGCTGGTCCTCACTGCCTCCTGGAACCCCTTCAAATGCCCCAGACAATTTGGCCCTCTCTGCTTTCCTGAGGACTCTATCCTCAAAAGCACCTTTTTTCACTTTCGGCGCTCTCTGGAGCAAAAAAGACAAACGTCCAGCTTTTGCTGCCACAGCAAAGGTGCCAGCGGGGAAAAGTGATGCTGGTCCTCACTGCCTCCTGGAACCCTTTCAAATGCCCCACACAATTTGGCCCAATCTGCTTTCCTGAGGACTCTATCCTCAAAAGCACCTTTTTTCATTTTCGGCAGCCTCCGCAGCAAAAAAGACAAACGTCCAGCTTTTGCTGCCACAGCAAAGGTGCCAGCGGGGAAAAGTGATGCTGGTCCTCACTGCCTCCTGGAACCCCTTCAAATGCCCCAGGCAATTTGGCCCTCTCTGCTTTCCTGCGCACTCTATCCTCAAAAGTACCTTTTTTCACTCTCGTCGGCGTTTGGAGCAAAAAAGACAAACGTCCAGCTTTTGCTGCCACAGCAAAAGTGCCAGCGGGGAAAAGTGATGCTGGTCCTCACTGCCTCCTGGAACCCCTTCAAATGCCCCAGACAATTTGGCCCTCTCTGCCCTCCTGCGCACTCTATCCTCAAAAGCACCTTTTTTCACTCTCGGCGGCGTTTGGAGCAAAAAAGACAAACGTCCAGCTTTTGCTGCCACAGCAAAGGTGCCAGCGGGGAAAAGTGATGCTGGTCCTCACTGCCTCCTGGAACCCCATCGAATGCCCAAGACAATTTGGCTCTCTCTGCTTTCCTGCGCACTCTATCCTCAAAAGCACCTTTTTTCACTCTCGGCAGACTCCGCAGCAAAAAAGACAAACGTCCAGCTTTTGTTGCCACAGCAAAGGTGCCAGCGGGGAAAGTGATGCTGGTCCTCACTGCCTCCTGGAACCCCATCGAATGCCCCACACAATTTGGCTCTCTCTGCTTTCCTGCGCACTCTATCCTCAAAAGCACCTTTTTTCACTCTCGGCAGCCTCCGGAGCAAAAAAGACAAACGTCCAGCTTTTGCTGCCACAGCAAAGGTGCCAGCATGGAAAAGTGATGCTGGTCCTCACTGCCTCCTGGAACCCCTTCAAATGCCCCAGACAATTTGGCCCTCTCTGCTTTCCTGCGCACTCTATCCTCAAAAGCACCTTTTTACACTTTTATCGGTGTTTGGAGCAAAAAAGACAAACGTCCAGCTTTTGCTGCCACAGCAAAGGTGCCAGCGGGGAAAAGTGATGTTGGTCCTCACTGCCTCCTGGAACCCCTTCACATGCCCCAGACAATTTGGCCCTCTCTGCTTTCCTGCGCACTCTATCCTCAAAAGCACCTTTTTTCACTCTCGGCAGCCTCCGCAGCAAAAAAGACAAACGTCCAGCTTTTGCTGCCACAGCAAAGGTGCCAGCAGGGAAAAGTGATGCTGGTCCTCACTGCCTCCTGGAACCCCTTCAAATGCCCCAGGCAATTTGGCCCTCTCTGCTTTCCTGCGCACTCTATCCTCCAAAGCACCTTTTTTCACACTCGTCGGCGTTTGGAGCAAAAAAGACAAACGTCCAGCTTTTGCTGCCACAGAGAAAAGTGCCAGCGGGGAAAAGTGATGCTGGTCCTCACTGCCTCCTGGAACCCCTTCAAATGCCCCACACAATTTGGCCCTCTCTGCCCTCCTGCGCACTCTATCCTCAAAAGCACCTTTTTTCACTCTCGGCGGCGTTTGGAGCAAAAACGAGAAACGTCCAGCTTTTGCTGCCACAGCAAAGGTGCCAGCGGGGAAAAGTGATGCTGGTCCTCACTGCCTCCTGGAACCCCTTCAAATGCCCCACACAATTTGGCCCTCTCTGCCCTCCTGCGCACTCTATACTCAAAAGCACCTTTTTTCACTTTTAGCGGTGTTTGGAGCAAAAAAGACAAACGTCCAGCTTTTGCTGCCACAGCAAAGGTGCCAGCGGGGAAAAGTGATGCTGGTCCACACTGCCTCCTGGAACCCCTTCACATGCCCCACACAATTTGGCCCTCTCTGCTTTCCTGCGCACTCTATCCTCAAAAGCACCTTTTTTCACTTTCGGCAGCCTCCGCAGCAAAAAAGACAAACGTCCAGCTTTTGCTGCCACAGCAAAGGTGCCAGCGGGGAAAAGTGATGCTGGTCCTCAATGCCTCCTGGAACCCCTTCAAATGCCCCACACAATTTGGCCCTCTCTGCCCTCCTGCGCACTCTATACTCAAAAGCACCTTTTTTCACTTTTAGCGGTGTTTGGAGGAAAAAAGACAAACGTCCAGCTTTTGCTGCCACAGCAAAGGTGCCAGCGGGGAAACGTGATCCTGGTCCTCACTGCCTCCTGGAACCCCTTCACATGCCCCACACAATTTGGCCCTCTCTGCTTTCCTGCGCACTCTATCCTCAAAAGCACCTTTTTTCACTCTCGGCAGCCTCCGGAGCAAAAAAGACAAACGTCCATCTTTTGCTGCCACAGCAAAGGTGCCAGCGGGGAAAAGTGATGCTGGTCCTCACTGCCTCCTGGAACCCCTTCACATGCCCCAGACAATTTGGCCCTCTCTGCTTTCCTGCGCACTCTATCCTCAAAAGCACCTTTTTTCATTTTCGGCAGCCTCCGCAGCAAAAAAGACAAACGTCCAGCTTTTGCTGCCACAGCAAAGGTGCCAGCGGGGAAAAGTGATGCTGGTCCTCACTGCCTCCTGGAACCCCTTCAAATGCCCCAGACAATTTGGCCCTCTCTGCTTTCCTGCGCACTCTATCCTCAAAAGCACCTTTTTTCACTCTCGTCGGCATTTGGAGCAAAAAAGAAAAACGTCCAGCTTTTGCTGCCACAGCAAAGGTGCCAGCGGGGAAAAGTGATGCTGGTCCTAGCTGCCTCCTCTAACCCTTTCAAATGCCCCAGACAATTTGGCCCTCTCTGCTTTCCTGAGGAGTCTATCCTCAAAAGCACCTTTTTTCATTTTCGGCAGACTCCGCAGCAAAAAAGACAAACGTCCAGCTTTTGCTGCCACAGCAAAGGTGCCAGCGGGGAAAAGTGATGCTCGTCCTCACTGCCTCCTGGAACCCCTTCAAATGCCCCAGACAATTTGGCCCTCTCTGCTTTCCTGCGCACTCTATCCTCAAAAGCACCTTTTTTCACTCTCGTCGGAGTTTGGAGCAAAATAGAAAAACGTCCAGCTTTTGCTGCCACAGCAAAGGTGCCAGCGGGGAAAAGTGATGCTGGTCCTCAATGCCTCCTGGAACCCCTTCAAATGTCCCACACAATTTGGCCCTCTCTGCCCTCCTGCGCACTCTATCCTCAAAAGCACCTTTTTTCCCTCTCGTCGGCGTTTGGAGCAAAAAAGACAAACGTCCAGCTTTTGCTGCCACAGCAAAGGTGCCAGCGGGGAAAAGTGATGCTGGTCCTCACTGCCTCCTGGAACCCCTTCACATGCCCCAGACAATTTGGCCCTCTCTGCTTTCCTGCGCACTCTATCCTCAAAAGCACCTTTTTTCATTTTCGGCAGCCTCCGCAGCAAAAAAGACAAACGTCCAGCTTTTGCTGCCACAGCAAAGGTGCCAGCGGGGAAAAGTGATGCTGGTCCTCACTGCCTCCTGGAACCCCTTCAAATGCCCCACACAATTTGGCCCTCTCTGCTTTCCTGCGCACTCTATCCTCAAAAGCACCTTTTTTCACTCTCGTCGGCATTTGGAGCAAAAAAGAAATACGTCCAGCTTTTGCTGCCACAGCAAAGGTGCCAGCGGGGAAAAGTGATGCTGGTCCTAGCTGCCTCCTCTAACCCTTTCAAATGCCCCAGACAATTTGGCCCTCTCTGCTTTCCTGAGGAGTCTATCCTCAAAAGCACCTTTTTTCATTTTCGGCAGACTCCGCAGCAAAAAAGACAAACGTCCAGCTTTTGCTGCCACAGCAAAGGTGCCAGCAGGGAAAAGTGATGCTCGTCCTCACTGCCTCCTGGAACCCCTTCAAATGCCCCACACAATTTGGCCCTCTCTGCTTTCCTGCGCACTCTATCCTCAAAAGCACCTTTTTTCACTCTCGTCGGAGTTTGGAGCAAAATAGAAAAACGTCCAGCTTTTGCTGCCACAGCAAAGGTGCCAGCGGGGAAAAGTGATGCTGGTCCTCAATGCCTCCTGGAACCCCTTCAAATGTCCCACAAAATTTGGCCCTCTCTGCCCTCCTGCGCACTCTATCCTCAAAAGCACCTTTTTTCCCTCTCGTCGGCGTTTGGAGCAAAAAAGACAAACGTCCAGCTTTTGCTGCCACAGCAAAGGTGCCAGCGGGGAAAAGTGATGCTGGTCCTCACTGCCTCCTGGAACCCCTTCAAATGCCCCACACAATTTGGCCCTCTCTGCTTTCCTGCGCACTCTATCCTCAAAAGCACCGTTTTTCACTTTCGGCAGCCTCCGGAGCAAAAAAGACAAACGTCCAGCTTTTGCTGCCACAGCAAAGGTGCCAGAGGGGAAAAGTGATGCTGGTCCTCACTGCCTCCTGGAACCCCTTCAAATGCCCCAGACAATTTGGCCCTCTCTGCTTTCCTGCGCACTCTCTCCTCAAAAGCACCTTTTTTCACTCTCGGCGGCGTTTGGAGCAAAAAAGACAAACGTCCAGCTTTTGCTGCCACAGCAAAGGTGCCAGCGGGGAAAAGTGATGCTGGTCCTCACTGCCTCCTGGAACCCCTTCACATGCCCCACACAATTTGGCCCTCTCTGCTTTCCTGCGCACTCTATCCTCAAAAGCACCTTTTTTCACTCTCGGCAGCCTCCGGAGCAAAAAAGACAAACGTCCAGCTTTTGCTGCCACAGCAAAGGTGCCAGCGGGGAAAAGTGATGCTGGTCCTCACTGCCTCCTGGAACCCCTTCAAATGCCCCACACAATTTGGCCCTCTCTGCTTTCCTGCGCACTCTATCCTCAAAAGCACCTTTTTTCACTCTCAGCGGCGTTTGGAGCAAAAAGGACAAACGTCCAGCTTTTGCTGCAACAGCAAAGGTGCCAGCGGGGAAAAGTGATGTTGGTCCTCACTGCCTCCTGGAACCCCTTCACATGCCCCAGACAATTTGGCCCTCTCTGCTTTCCTGCGCACTCTATCCTCAAAAGCACCTTTTTTCACTTTCGGCAGCCTCCGGAGCAAAAAAGAAAAACATGCAGCGTTTGCTGCCACAGCAAAGGTGCCAGCGGGGAAAAGTGATGCTGGTCCTCACTGCCTCCTGGAACCCCTTCACATGCCCCAGACAATTTGGCCCTCTCTGCTTTCCTGCGCACTCTATCCTCAAAAGCACCTTTTTTCACTCTCGTCGGCGTTTGGAGCAAAAAAGACAAACGTCCAGCTTTTGCTGCCACAGCAAAGGTGCCAGCGGGGAAAAGTGATGCTGGTCCTCACTGCCTCCTGGAACCCCTTCAAATGCCCCAGACAATTTGGCCCTCTCTGCTTTCCTGCGCACTCTATCCTCAAAAGCACCTTTTTTCACTTTCGGCAGCCTCCGCAGCAAAAAAGACAAACGTCCAGCTTTTGCTGCCACAGCAAAGGTGCCAGCGGGGAAAAGTGATGCTGGTCCTCACTGCCTCCTGGAACCCTTTCAAATGCCCTACACAATTTGGCCCTCTCTGCTTTCCTGAGGACTCTATCCTCAAAAGCACCTTTTTTCACTCTCGGCAGCCTCCGCAGCAAAAAAGACAAACGTCCAGCTTTTGCTGCCACAGCAAAGGTGCCAGCAGGGAAAAGTGATGCTCGTCCTCACTGCCTCCTGGAACCCCTTCAAATGCCCCAGGCAATTTGGCCCTCTCTGCTTTCCTGCGCACTCTCTCCTCAAAAGCACCTTATTTCACTCTCGTCGGCGTTTGGAGCAAAAAAGAAAAACGTCCAGCTTTTGCTGCCACAGCAAAAGTGCCAGCGGGGAAAAGTGATGCTGGTCCTCACTGCCTCCTGGACCCCTTCAAATGCCCTACACAATTTGGCCCTCTCTGCTTTCCTGCGCACTCTATCCTCAAAAGCACCTTTTTTCACTCTCGGCAGCCTCCGGAGCAAAAAAGACAAACGTCCAGCTTTTGCTGCCACAGCAAAGGTGCCACCAGGGAAAAGTGATGCTGGTCTTCAATGCCTCCTGGAACCCCATCGAATGCCCCAGACAATTTGACCCTCTCTGCCCTCCTGCGCACTCTATCCTCAAAAGCACCTTTTTTTACTTTCGGCAGCCTCCGCAGCAAAAAAGAAAAACGTCCAGCTTTTGCTGCCACAGCAAAGGTGCCAGCGGGGAAAAGTGATGCTGGTCCTCACTGCCTCCTGGAACCCCTTCAAATGCCCCAGACAATTTGGCCCTCTCTGCTTTCCTGCGCACTCTATCCTCAAAAGCACCTTTTTTCACTCTCGGCAGCCTCCGCAGCAAAAAAGACAAACGTCCAGCTTTTGCTGCCACAGCAAAGGTGCCAGCGGGGAAAAGTGATGCTGGTCCTCACTGCCTCCTGGAACCCTTTCAAATGCCCTACACAATTTGGCCCTCTCTGCTTTCCTGAGGACTCTATCCTCAAAAGCACCTTTTTTCACTCTCGGCAGCCTCCGCAGCAAAAAAGACAAACGTCCAGCTTTTGCTGCCACAGCAAAGGTGCCAGCAGGGAAAAGTGATGCTCGTCCTCACTGCCTCCTGGAACCCCTTCAAATGCCCCAGGCAATTTGGCCCTCTCTGCTTTCCTGCGCACTCTCTCCTCAAAAGCACCTTTTTTCACTCTCGTCGGCGTTTGGAGCAAAAAAGAAAAACGTCCAGCTTTTGCTGCCACAGCAAAAGTGCCAGCGGGGAAAAGTGATGCTGGTCCTCACTGCCTCCTGGACCCCTTCAAATGCCCTACACAATTTGGCCCTCTCTGCTTTCCTGCGCACTCTATCCTCAAAAGCACCTTTTTTCACTCTCGGCAGCCTCCGGAGCAAAAAAGACAAACGTCCAGCTTTTGCTGCCACAGCAAAGGTGCCACCAGGGAAAAGTGATGCTGGTCTTCAATGCCTCCTGGAACCCCATCGAATGCCCCAGACAATTTGACCCTCTCTGCCCTCCTGCGCACTCTATCCTCAAAAGCACCTTTTTTTACTTTCGGCAGCCTCCGCAGCAAAAAAGAAAAACGTCCAGCTTTTGCTGCCACAGCAAAGGTGCCAGCGGGGAAAAGTGATGCTGGTCCTCACTGCCTCCTGGAACCCCTTCAAATGCCCCAGGCAATTTGGCCCTCTCTGCTTTCCTGCGCACTCTCTCCTCAAAAGCACCTTTTTTCACTCTCGGCGGCGTTTGAAGCAAAAAAGACAAACGTCCAGCTTTTGCTGCCACAGCAAAGGTGCCAGCGGGGAAAAGTGATGCTGGTCCTCACTGCCTCCTGGAACCCCTTCACATGCCCCAGGCAATTTGGCCCTCTCTGCTTTCCTGCGCACTCTATCCTCAAAAGCACCTTTTTTCCCTCTCGTCGGCGTTTGGAGCAAAAAAGACAAACGTCCAGCTTTTGCTGCCACAGCAAAGGTGCCAGCGGGGAAAAGTGATGCTGGTCCTCACTGCCTCCTGGAACCCCTTCAAATGCCCCACACAATTTGGCCCTCTCTGCCCTCCTGAGCACTCTATCCTCAAAAGCACCTTTTTTCACTCTCGGCAGCCTCCGCACAAAAAAGACAAACGTCCAGCTTTTGCTGCCACAGCAAAGGTGCCAGCGGGGAAAAGTGATGCTGGTCCTCAATGCCTCCTGGAACCCCATCGAATGCCCCACACAATTTGGCCCTCTCTGCCCTCCTGCGCACTCTATCCTCAAAAGCACCTTTTTTCACTCTAGTCGGCGTTTGGAGCAAAAAAGACAAACGTCCAGCTTTTGCTGCCACAGCAAAGGTGCCAGCGGGGAAAAGTGATGCTGGTCCTCACTGCCTCCTGGAACCCCTTCAAATGCCCCAGACAATTTGGCCCTCTCTGCTTTCCTGCGCACTCTATCCTCAAAAGCACCTTTTTTCACTCTAGGCAGCCTCCGCAGCAAAAAAGACAAACGTCCAGCTTTTGCTGCCACAGCAAAGGTGCCAGCGGGGAAAAGTGATGCTGGTCCTCACTGCCTCCTGGAACCCCTTCAAATGCCCCACACAATTTGGCCCTCTCTGCTTTCCTGCGCACTCTATCCTCAAAAGCACCTTTTTTCACTTTCGGCAGCCTCCGCAGCAAAAAAGACAAACGTCCAGCTTTTGCTGCCACAGCAAAGGTGCCAGCGGGGAAAAGTGATGCTGGTCCTCAATGCCTCCTGGAACCCCTTCAAATGCCCCAGACAATTTGGCCCTCTCTGCCCTCCTGCGCACTCTATCCTCAAAAGCACCTTTTTTCACTCTAGTCGGCGTTTGGAGCAAAAAAGACAAACGTCCAGCTTTTGCTGCCACAGCAAAGGTGCCAGCGGGGAAAAGTGATGCTGGTCCTCACTGCCTCCTGGAACCCCTTCAAATGCCCCAGACAATTTGGCCCTCTCTGTTTTCCTGCGCACTCTATCCTCAAAAGCACCTTTTTTCACTCTCGGCAGCCTCCGCAGCAAAAAAGACAAACGTCCAGCTTTTGCTGCCACAGCAAAGGTGCCAGCGGGGAAAAGTGATGATGGTCCTCAATGCCTCCTGGAACCCCTTCAAATGCCCCACACAATTTGGCCCTCTCTGCTTTCCTGCGCACTCTATCCTCAAAAGCACCTTTTTTCACTCTCGGCGGCGTTTGGAGCAAAAAAGACAAACGTCCAGCTTTTGCTGCCACAGCAAAGGTGCCAGCGGGGAAAAGTGATGCTGGTCCTCACTGCCTCCTGGAACCCCTTCAAATGCCCCAGACAATTTGGCCCTCTCTGCTTTCCTGCGCACTCTATCCTCAAAAGCACCTTTTTTCACTCTCAGCTGCGTTTGGAGCAAAAAAGACAAACGTCCAGCTTTTGCTGCCACAGCAAAGTTGCCAGCGGGGAAAAGTGATGCTGGTCCTCACTGCCTCCTGGAAACCCATCGAATGCCCCACACAATTTGGCCCTCTCTGCTTTCCTGCGCACTCTATCCTCAAAAGCACCGTTTTTCACTTTCGGCAGCCTCCGCAGCAAAAAAGACAAACGTCCAGCTTTTGCTGCCACAGCAAAGGTGCCAGCGGGGAAAAGTGATGCTGGTCCTCACTGCCTCCTGGAACCCCTTCAAATGCCCCAGACAATTTGGCCCTCTCTGCTTTCCTGAGGACTCTATCCTCAAAAGCACCGTTTTTCACTTTCGGCAGCCTCCGCAGTAAAAAAGACAAACGTCCAGCTTTTGCTGCCACAGCAAAGGTGCCAGAGGGGAAAAGTGATGCTGGTCCTCACTGCCTCCTGGAACCCCTTCAAATGCCCCAGACAATTTGGCCCTCTCTGCTTTCCTGCGCACTCTATCCTCAAAAGCACCTTTTTTCACTTTTATCCGTGTTTGGAGCAAAAAAGACAAACGTCCAGCTTTTGCTGCAACAGCAAAGGTGCCAGCGGGGAAAAGTGATGTTGGTCCTCACTGCCTCCTGGAACCCCTTCACATGCCCCAGACAATTTGGCCCTCTCTGCTTTCCTGCGCACTCTATCCTCAAAAGCACCTTTTTTCACTCTCGGCAGCCTCCGGAGCAAAAAAGACAAACGTCCAGCTTTTGCTGCCACAGCAAAGGTGCCAGCGGGGAAAAGTGATGCTGGTCCTCACTGCCTCCTGGAACCCCTTCACATGCCCCAGACAATTTGGCCCTCTCTGCTTTCCTGCGCACTCTATCCTCCAAAGCACCTTTTTTCACTCTCGGCGGCGTTTGGAGCAAAAAAGACAAACGTCCAGCTTTTGCTGCCACAGCAAAGGTGCCAGCGGGGAAAAGTGATGCTGGTCCTCACTGCCTCCTGGAACCCCTTCAAATGCCCCAGACAATTTGGCCCTCTCTGCTTTCCTGCGCACTCTATCCTCAAAAGCACCTTTTTTCACTTTCGGCAGCCTCCGCAGCAAAATAGACAAACGTCCAGCTTTTGCTGCCACAGCAAAGGTGCCAGCGGGGAAAAGTGATGCTGGTCCTCAATGCCTCCTGGAACCCCTTCAAATGCCCCACACAATTTGGCCCTCTCTGCTTTCCTGCGCACTCTATCCTCAAAAGCACCTTTTTTCACTCTCGGCAGCCTCCGCAGCAAAAAAGACAAACGTCCAGCTTTTGCTGCCACAGCAAAGGTGCCAGCGGGGAAAAGTGATGCTGGTCCTCACTGCCTCCTGGAACCCTTTCAAATGCCCTACACAATTTGGCCCTCTCTGCTTTCCTGAGGACTCTATCCTCAAAAGCACCTTTTTTCACTCTCGGCAGCCTCCGCAGCAAAAAAGACAAACGTCCAGCTTTTGCTGCCACAGCAAAGGTGCCAGCAGGGAAAAGTGATGCTGGTCCTCACTGCCTCCTGGAACCCCTTCAAATGCCCCAGGCAATTTGGCCCTCTCTGCTTTCCTGCGCACTCTCTCCTCAAAAGCACCTTTTTTCACTCTCGTCGGCGTTTGGAGCAAAATAAAAAACGTCCAGCTTTTCCTGCCACAGCAAAGGTGCCAGCGGGGAAAAGTGATGTTGGTCCTCACTGCCTCCTGGACCCCTTCAAATGCCCCACACAATTTGGCCCTCTCTGCTTTCCTGCGCACTCTATCCTCAAAAGCACCTTTTTTCACTCTCGGCAGCCTCCGGAGCAAAAAAGACAAACGTCCAGCTTTTGCTGCCACAGCAAAGGTGCCAGCAGGGAAAAGTGATGCTGGTCCTCAATGCCTCCAGGAACCCCATCGAATGCCCCAGACAATTTGGCCCTCTCTGCCCTCCTGCGCACTCTATCCTCAAAAGCACCTTTTTTCACTCTCGGCAGCCTCCGCAGCAAAAAAGACAAACGTCCAGCTTTTGCTGCCACAGCAAAGGTGCCAGCGGGGAAAAGTGATGCTGGTCCTCACTGCCTCCTGGAACCCCTTCAAATGCCCCAGGCAATTTGGCCCTCTCTGCTTTCCTGCGCACTCTCTCCTCAAAAGCACCTTTTTTCACTCTCGTCGGCGTTTGAAGCAAAAAAGACAAACGTCCAGCTTTTGCTGCCACAGCAAAGGTGCCAGCGGGGAAAAGTGATGCTGGTCCTCACTGCCTCCTGGAACCCCTTCAAATGCCCCAGGCAATTTGGCCCTCTCTGCTTTCCTGCGCACTCTATCCTCAAAAGCACCTTTTTTCACTCTCGGCGGCGTTTGGAGCAAAAAAGACAAACGTCCAGCTTTTGCTGCCACAGCAAAGGTGCCAGCGGGGAAAAGTGATGCTGGTCCTCACTGCCTCCTGGAACCCCTTCAAATGCCCCAGACAATTTGGCCCTCTCTGCTTTCCTGCGCACTCTATCCTCAAAAGCAACTTTTTTCACTCTCGGCAGCCTCCGCAGCAAAAAAGACAAACGTCCAGCTTTTGCTGTTACAGCAAAGGTGCCAGCAGGGAAAAGTGATGCTCGTCCTCACTGCCTCCTGGAACCCCTTCAAATGCCCCACACAATTTGGCCCTCTCTGCTTTCCTGCGCACTCTCTCCTCAAAAGCACCTTTTTTCACTCTCGGCGGCGTTTGGAGCAAAAAAGACAAACGTCCAGCTTTTGCTGCCACAGCAAAAGTGCCAGTGGGGAAAAGTGATGCTGGTCCTCACTGCCTCCTGGAACCCCTTCACATGCCCCACACAATTTGGCCCTCTCTGCCCTCCTGAGCACTCTATCCTCAAAAGCACCTTTTTTCACTCTCGGCGGCGTTTGGAGCAAAAAAGACAAACGTCCAGCTTTTGCTGCCACAGCAAAGGTGCCAGCGGGGAAAAGTGATGCTGGTCCTCACTGCCTCCTGGAACCCCTTCACATGCCCCAGACAATTTGGCCCTCTCTGCTTTCCTGCGCACTCTATCCTCAAAAGCACCTTTTTTCACTCTCGGCGGCGTTTGGAGCAAAAAAGACAAACGTCCAGCTTTTGCTGCCACAGCAAAGGTGCCAGCGGGTAAAAGTGATGCTGGTCCTCACTGCCTCCTGGAACCCCTTCAAATGCCCCAGACAATTTGGCCCTCTCTGCTTTCCTGCGCACTCTATCCTCAAAAGCACCTTTTTTCACTTTCGGCAGCCTCCGCAGCAAAATAGACAAACGTCCAGCTTTTGCTGCCACAGCAAAGGTGCCAGCGGGGAAAAGTGATGCTGGTCCTCAATGCCTCCTGGAACCCCTTCAAATGCCCCACACAATTTGGCCCTCTCTGCTTTCCTGCGCACTCTATCCTGAAAAGCACCTTTTTTCACTCTCGGCAGCCTCCGCAGCAAAAAAGACAAACGTCCAGCTTTTGCTGCCACAGCAAAGGTGCCAGTGGGGAAAAGTGATGCTGGTCCTCACTGCCTCCTGGAACCCTTTCAAATGCCCCACACAATTTGGCCCTCTCTGCTTTCCTGAGGACTCTATCCTCAAAAGCACCTTTTTTCACTCTCGGCAGCCTCCGCAGCAAAAAAGACAAACGTCCAGCTTTTGCTGCCACAGCAAAGGTGCCAGCAGGGAAAAGTGATGCTGGTCCTCACTGCCTCCTGGAACCCCTTCAAATGCCCCAGGCAATTTGGCCCTCTCTGCTTTCCTGCGCACTCTCTCCTCAAAAGCACCTTTTTTCACTCTCGTCGGCGTTTGGAGCAAAATAAAAAACGTCCAGCTTTTGCTGCCACAGCAAAGGTGCCAGCGGGGAAAAGTGATGTTGGTCCTCACTGCCTCCTGGACCCCTTCAAATGCCCCACACAATTTGGCCCTCTCTGCTTTCCTGCGCACTCTATCCTCAAAAGCACCTTTTTTCACTCTCGGCAGCCTCCGGAGCAAAAAAGACAAACGTCCAGCTTTTGCTGCCACAGCAAAGGTGCCAGCAGGGAAAAGTGATGCTGGTCCTCAATGCCTCCTGGAACCCCATCGAATGCCCCAGACAATTTGGCCCTCTCTGCCCTCCTGCGCACTCTATCCTCAAAAGCACCTTTTTTTACTTTCGGCAGCCTCCGCAGCAAAAAAGACAAACGTCCAGCTTTTGCTGCCACAGCAAAGGTGCCAGCGGGGAAAAGTGATGCTGGTCCTCACTGCCTCCTGGAACCCCTTCAAATGCCCCAGGCAATTTGGCCCTCTCTGCTTTCCTGCGCACTCTCTCCTCAAAAGCACCTTTTTTCACTCTCGTCGGCGTTTGAAACAAAAAAGACAAACGTCCAGCTTTTGCTGCCACAGCAAAGGTGCCAGCGGGGAAAAGTGATGCTGGTCCTCACTGCCTCCTGGAACCCCTTCAAATGCCCCAGGCAATTTGGCCCTCTCTGCTTTCCTGCGCACTCTATCCTCAAAAGCACCTTTTTTCACTCTCGGCAGCCTCCGGAGCAAAAAAGACAAACGTCCAGCTTTTGCTGCCACAGCAAAGGTGCCAGCGGGGAAAAGTGATGCTGGTCCTCACTGCCTCCTGGAACCCCTCAAATGCCCCACACAATTTGGCCCTCTCTGCTTTCCTGCGCACTCTATCCTCAAAAGCACCTTTTTTCACTCTCGGCAGCCTCCGCAGCAAAAAAGACAAACGTCCAGCTTTTGCTGCCACAGCAAAGGTGCCAGCGGGGAAAAGTGATGCTGGTCCTCACTGCCTCCTGGAACCCTTTCAAATGCCCCACACAATTTGGCCCTCTCTGCTTTCCTGCGCACTCTATCCTCAAAAGCAACTTTTTTCACTCTCGGCAGCCTCCGCAGCAAAAAAGACAAACGTCCAGCTTTTGCTGTTACAGCAAAGGTGCCAGCAGGGAAAAGTGATGCTCGTCCTCACTGCCTCCTGGAACCCCTTCAAATGCCCCAGACAATTTGGCCCTCTCTGCTTTCCTGCGCACTCTCTCCTCAAAAGCACCTTTTTTCACTCTCGGCGGCGTTTGGAGCAAAAAAGAAAAACGTCCAGCTTTTGCTGCCACAGCAAAAGTGCCAGTGGGGAAAAGTGATGCTGGTCCTCACTGCCTCCTGGAACCCCTTCAAATGCCCCACACAATTTGGCCCTCTCTGCCCTCCTGAGCACTCTATCCTCAAAAGCACCTTTTTTCACTCTCGGCGGCGTTTGGAGCAAAAAAGACAAACGTCCAGCTTTTGCTGCCACAGCAAAGGTGCCAGCGGGGAAAAGTGATGCTGGTCCTCAATGCCTCCTGGAACCCCATCAAATGCCCCACACAATTTGGCCCTCTCTGCCCTCCTGCGCACTCTATCCTCAAAAGCACCTTTTTTCACTCTAGTCGGCGTTTGGAGCAAAAAAGACAAACGTCCAGCTTTTGCTGCCACAGCAAAGGTGCCAGCGGGGAAAAGTGATGATGGTCCTCACTGCCTCCTGGAACCCGTTCAAATGCCCACACAATTTGGCCCTCTCTGCTTTCCTGCGCACTCTATCCTCAAAAGCACCTTTTTTCACTCTCGGCAGCCTCCGCAGCAAAAAAGACAAACGTCCAGCTTTTGCTGCCACAGCAAAGGTGCCAGCGGGGAAAAGTGATGCTGGTCCTCACTGCCTCCTTGAACCCTTTCAAATGCCCCACACAATTTGGCCCTCTCTGCTTTCCTGCGCACTCTATCCTCAAAAGCACCTTTTTTCACTCTCGGCAGCCTCCGCAGCAAAAAAGACAAACGTCCAGCTTTTGCTGCCACAGCAAAGGTGCCAGCAGGGAAAAGTGATGCTCGTCCTCACTGCCTCCTGGAACCCCTTCAAATGCCCCAGACAATTTGGCCCTCTCTGCTTTCCTGCGCACTCTCTCCTCAAAAGCACCTTTTTTCACTCTCGTCGGCGTTTGGAGCAAAAAAGAAAAACGTCCAGCTTTTGCTGCCACAGCAAAAGTGCCAGTGGGGAAAAGTGATGCTGGTCCTCACTGCCTCCTGGAACCCCTTCAAATGCCCCACACAATTTGGCCCTCTCTGCCCTCCTGAGCACTCTATCCTCAAAAGCACCTTTTTTCACTCTCGGCGGCGTTTGGAGCAAAAAAGACAAACGTCCAGATTTTGCTGCCACAGCAAAGGTGCCAGCGGGGAAAAGTGATGCTGGTCCTCACTGCCTCCTGGAACCCCTTCAAATGCCCCACACAATTTGGCCCTCTCTGCTTTCCTGCGCACTCTATCCTCAAAAGCACCTTTTTTCACTCTCGGCGGCGTTTGGAGCAAAAAAGACAAACGTCCAGCTTTTGCTGCCACAGCAAAGGTGCCAGCGGGGAAAAGTGATGCTGGTCCTCACTGCCTCCTGGAACCCCTTCAAATGCCCCACACAATTTGGCCCTCTCTGCTTTCCTGCGCACTCTATCCTCAAAAGCATCTTTTTTCACTCTCGGCAGCCTCCGCAGCAAAAAAGACAAACGTCCAGCTTTTGCTGCCACAGCAAAGGTGCCAGCGGGGAAAAGTGATGCTGGTCCTCAATGCCTCCTGGAACCCCATCGAATGCCCCACACAATTTGGCCCTCTCTGCCCTCCTGCGCACTCTATCCTCAAAAGCACCTTTTTTCACTCTAGTCGGCGTTTGGAGCAAAAAAGACAAACGTCCAGCTTTTGCTGCCACAGCAAAGGTGCCAGCGGGGAAAAGTGATGCTGGTCCTCACTGCCTCCTGGAACCCCTTCAAATGCCCCACACAATTTGGCCCTCTCTGCTTTCCTGCGCACTCTATCCTCAAAAGCACCTTTTTTCACTCTCGGCAGCCTCCGCAGCAAAAAAGACAAACGTCCAGCTTTTGCTGCCACAGCAAAGGTGCCAGCGGGGAAAAGTGATGCTGGTCCTCAATGCCTCCTGGAACCCCTTCAAATGCCCCACACAATTTGGCCCTCTCTGCTTTCCTGCGCACTCTATCCTCAAAAGCACCTTTTTTCACTCTCGGCAGCCTCCGGAGCAAAAAAGACAAACGTCCAGCTTTTGCTGCCACAGCAAAGGTGCCAGCGGGGAAAAGTGATGCTGGTCCTCAATGCCTCCTGGAACCCCTTCAAATGCCCCAGACAATTTGGCCCTCTCTGCCCTCCTGCGCACTCTATCCTCAAAAGCACCTTTTTTCACTCTCGGTGGCGTTTGGAGCAAAAAAGACAAACGTCCAGCTTTTGCTGCCACAGCAAAGGTGCCAGCGGGGAAAAGTGATGCTGGTCCTCACTGCCTCCTGGAACCCCTTCAAATGCCCCACACAATTTGGCCCTCTCTGCTTTCCTGCGCACTCTATCCTCAAAAGCACCGTTTTTCACTTTCGGCAGCTTCCGCAGCAAAAAAGACAAACGTCCAGCTTTTGCTGCCACAGCAAAGGTGCCAGCGGGGAAAAGTGATGCTGGTCCTCACTGCCTCCTGGAACCCCTTCAAATGCCCCACACAATTTGGCCCTCTCTGCTTTCCTGCGCACTCTATCCTCAAAAGCACCTTTTTTCACTCTCATCGGTGTTTGGAGCAAAAAAGACAAACGTCCAGCTTTTGCTGCCACAGCAAAGGTGCCAGCGGGGAAAAGTGATGCTCGTCCTCACTGCCTCCTGGAACCCCTTCAAATGCCCCACACAATTTGGCCCTCTCTGCTTTCCTGCGCACTCTATCCTCAAAAGCACCTTTTTTCATTCTCGGCGGCGTTTGGAGCAAAAAAGACAAACGTCCAGCTTTTGCTGCCACAGCAAAGGTGCCAGCGGGGAAAAGTGATGCTGGTCCTCACTGCCTCCTGGAACCCCTTCAAATGCTCCACACAATTTGGCCCTTTCTGCTTTCCTGCGCACTCTATCCTCAAAAGCACCTTTTTTCACTCTCAGCGGCGTTTGGAGCAAAAAAGACAAACGTCCAGCTTTTGCTGCCACAGCAAAGTTGCCAGCGGGGAAAAGTGATGCTGGTCCTCACTGCCTCCTGGAACCCCTTCAAATGCCCCACACAATTTGGCCCTCTCTGCTTTCCTGCGCACTCTATCCTCAAAAGCACCTTTTTTCACTCTCAGCAGCCTCCGGAGCAAAAAAGACAAACGTCCAGCTTTTGCTGCCACAGCAAAGGTGCCAGCGGGGAAAAGTGATGCTGGTCCTCAATGCCTCCTGGAACCCCTTCACATGCCCCACACAATTTGGCCCTCTCTGCCCTCCTGCGCACTCTATCCTCAAAAGCACCGTTTTTCACTTTCGGCAGCCTCCGCAGCAAAAAAGACAAACGTCCAGCTTTTGCTGCCACAGCAAAGGTGCCAGCGGGGAAAAGTGATGTTGGTCCTCACTGCCTTCTGGAACCCCTTCAAATGCCCCAGACAATTTGGCCCTCTCTGCTTTCCTGCGCACTCTATCCTCAAAAGCACCTTTTTTCACTCTCATCGGCGTTTGGAGGAAAAAAGACAAACGTCCAGCTTTTGCTGCCACAGCAAAGGTGCCAGCGGGGAAAAGTGATGCTCGTCCTCACTGCCTCCTGGAACCCCTTCAAATGCCCCAGACAATTTGGCTCTCTCTGCTGTCCTGCGCACTCTATCCTCAAAAGCACCTTTTTTCACTCTCGGCAGACTCCGCAGCAAAAAAGACAAACGTCCAGCTTTTGCTGCCACAGCAAAGGTGCCAGCGGGGAAACTGATGCTGGTCCTCACTGCCTCCTGGAACCCCTTCACATGCCCCAGACAATTTGGCCCTCTCTGCTTTCCTGCGCACTCTATCCTCAAAAGCACCTTTTTTCACTCTCGGCAGCCTCCGGAGCAAAAAAGACAAACGTCCAGCTTTTGCTGCCACAGCAAAGGTGCCAGCGGGGAAAAGTCATGCTGGTCCTCACTGCCTCCTGGAACCCCTTCAAATGCCCCACACAATTTGGCCCTCTCTGCTTTCCTGCGCACTCTATCCTCAAAAGCACCTTTTTTTACTTTCGGCAGCCTCCGCAGCAAAAAAGACAAACGTCCAGCTTTTGCTGCCACAGCAAAGGTGCCAGCGGGGAAAAGTGATGCTGGTCCTCACTGCCTCCTGGAACCCCTTCAAATGCCCCACACAATTTGGCCCTCTCTGCTTTCCTGCGCACTCTATCCTCAAAAGCACCTTTTTTCACTCTCGGCGGCGTTTGGAGCAAAAAAGACAAACGTCCAGCTTTTGCTGCCACAGCAAAGGTGCCAGCGGGGAAAAGTGATGCTGGTCCTCACTGCCTCCTGGAACCTCTTCAAATGCCCCACACAATTTGGCCCTCTCTGCTTTCCTGCGCACTCTATCCTCAAAAGCACATTTTTTCACTCTCGGCGGCGTTTGGAGCAATAAAGACAAACGTCCAGCTTTTGCTGCCACAGCAAAGGTGCCAGCGGGGAAAAGTGATGCTGGTCCTCACTGCCTCCTGGAACCTCTTCAAATGCCCCACACAATTTGGCCCTCTCTGCTTTCCTGCGCACTCTATCCTCAAAAGCACATTTTTTCACTCTCGGCGGCGTTTGGAGCAATAAAGACAAACGTCCAGCTTTTGCTGCCACAGCAAAGGTGCCAGCGGGGAAAAGTGATGATGGTCCTCACTGCCTCCTGGAACCCCTTCAAATGCCCCACACAATTTGGCCCTCTCTGCTTTCCTGCGCAATCTATCCTCAAAAGCACCTTTTTTCACTCTCGGCAGCCTCCGCAGCAAAAAAGACAAACGTCCAGCTTTTGCTGCCACAGCAAAGGTGCCAGCGGGGAAAAGTGATGCTCGTCCTCACTGCCTCCTGGAACCCCTTCAAATGCCCCACACAATTTGGCCCTCTCTGCTTTCCTGCGCACTCTATCCTCAAAAGCACCTTTTTTCACTTTCGGCAGCCTCCGCAGCAAAAAAGACAAACGTCCAGCTTTTGCTGCCACAGCAAAGGTGCCAGCGGGGAAAAGTGATGCTGGTCCTCAATGCCTCCTGGAACCCCTTCAAATGCCCCAGACAATTTGGCCCTCTCTGCCCTCCTGCGCACTCTATCCTCAAAAGCATCTTTTTTACCTCTCGTCGGCGTTTGGAGCAAAAAAGACAAACGTCCAGCTTTTGCTGCCACAGCAAAGGTGCCAGCGGGGAAAAGTGATGCTGGTCCTCACTGCCTCCTGGAACCCCTTCAAATGCCCCAGACAATCTGGCCCTCTCTGCTTTCCTGCGCACTCTATCCTCAAAAGCACCGTTTTTCACTTTCGGCAGCTTCCGCAGCAAAAAAGACAAACGTCCAGCTTTTGCTGCCACAGCAAAGGTGCCAGCGGGGAAAAGTGATGCTGGTCCTCACTGCCTCCTGGAACCCCTTCAAATGCCCCACACAATTTGGCCCTCTCTGCTTTCCTGCGCACTCTATCCTCAAAAGCACCTTTTTTCACTATCATCGGCGTTTGGAGCAAAAAAGACAAACGTCCAGCTTTTGCTGCCACAGCAAAGGTGCCAGCGGGGAAAAGTGATGCTGGTCCTCACTGCCTCCTGGAACCCCTTCAAATGCCCCACACAATTTGGCCCTCTCTGCTTTCCTGCGCACTCTATCCTCAAAAGCACCTTTTTTCACTCTCAGCGGCGTTTGGAGCAAAAAAGACAAACGTCCAGCTTTTGCTGCCACAGCAAAGTTGCCAGCGGGGAAAAGTGATGCTGGTCCTCACTGCCTCCTGGAACCCCTTCAAATGCCCCACACAATTTGGCCCTCTCTGCTTTCCTGCGCACTCTATCCTCAAAAGCACCTTTTTTCACTCTCAGCAGCCTCCGGAGCAAAAAAGACAAACGTCCAGCTTTTGCTGCCACAGCAAAGGTGCCAGCGGGGAAAAGTGATGCTGGTCCTCAATGCCTCCTGGAACCCCATCGAATGCCCCACACAATTTGGCCCTCTCTGCCCTCCTGCGCACTCTATCCTCAAAAGCACCGTTTTTCACTTTCGGCAGCCTCCGCAGCAAAAAAGACAAACGTCCAGCTTTTGCTGCCACAGCAAAGGTGCCAGCGGGGAAAAGTGATGTTGGTCCTCACTGCCTTCTGAAACCCCTTCAAATGCCCCAGACAATTTGGCCCTCTCTGCTTTCCTGCGCACTCTATCCTCAAAAGCACCTTTTTTCACTCTCATCGGCGTTTGGAGGAAAAAAGACAAACGTCCAGCTTTTGCTGCCACAGCAAAGGTGCCAGCGGGGAAAAGTGATGCTGGTCCTCAATGCCTCCTGGAACCCCATCGAATGCCCCACACAATTTGGCCCTCTCTGCCCTCCTGCGCACTCTATCCTCAAAAGCACCGTTTTTCACTTTCGGCAGCCTCCGCAGCAAAAAAGACAAACGTCCAGCTTTTGCTGCCACAGCAAAGGTGCCAGCGGGGAAAAGTGATGCTCGTCCTCACTGCCTCCTGGAACCCCTTCAAATGCCCCAGACAATTTGGCTCTCTCTGCTGTCCTGCGCACTCTATCCTCAAAAGCACCTTTTTTCACTCTCGGCAGACTCCGCAGCAAAAAAGACAAACGTCCAGCTTTTGCTGCCACAGCAAAGGTGCCAGCGGGGAAAAGTGATGCTGGTCCTCACTGCCTCCTGGAACCCTTTCAAATGCCCTACACAATTTGGCCCTCTCTGCTTTCCTGAGGACTCTATCCTCAAAAGCACCTTTTTTCACTCTCGGCAGCCTCCGCAGCATAAAAAACAAACGTCCAGCTTTTGCTGCCACAGCAAAGGTGCCAGCGGGGAAAGTGATGCTGGTCCTCACTGCCTCCTGGAACCCCTTCACATGCCCCAGACAATTTGGCCCTCTCTGCTTTCCTGCGCACTCTATCCTCAAAAGCACCTTTTTTCACTCTCGGCAGCCTCCGCAGCAAAAAAGACAAACGTCCAGCTTTTGCTGCCACAGCAAAGGTGCCAGCGGGGAAAAGTCATGCTGGTCCTCACTGCCTCCTGGAACCCCTTCAAATGCCCCACACAATTTGGCCCTCTCTGCTTTCCTGCGCACTCTATCCTCAAAAGCACCTTTTTTTACTTTCGGCAGCCTCCGCAGCAAAAAAGACAAACGTCCAGCTTTTGCTGCCACAGCAAAGGTGCCAGCGGGGAAAAGTGATGCTGGTCCTCACTGCCTCCTGGAACCCCTTCAAATGCCCCACACAATTTGGCCCTCTCTGCTTTCCTGCGCACTCTATCCTCAAAAGCACCTTTTTTCACTCTCGGCGGCGTTTGGAGCAAAAAAGACAAACGTCCAGCTTTTGCTGCCACAGCAAAGGTGCCAGCGGGGAAAAGTGATGCTGGTCCTCACTGCCTCCTGGAACCTCTTCAAATGCCCCACACAATTTGGCCCTCTCTGCTTTCCTGCGCACTCTATCCTCAAAAGCACATTTTTTCACTCTCGGCGGCGTTTGGAGCAATAAAGACAAACGTCCAGCTTTTGCTGCCACAGCAAAGGTGCCAGCGGGGAAAAGTGATGATGGTCCTCACTGCCTCCTGGAACCCCTTCAAATGCCCCACACAATTTGGCCCTCTCTGCTTTCCTGCGCAATCTATCCTCAAAAGCACCTTTTTTCACTCTCGGCAGCCTCCGCAGCAAAAAAGACAAACGTCCAGCTTTTGCTGCCACAGCAAAGGTGCCAGCGGGGAAAAGTGATGCTCGTCCTCACTGCCTCCTGGAACCCCTTCAAATGCCCCAGACAATTTGGCTCTCTCTGCTGTCCTGCGCACTCTATCCTCAAAAGCACCTTTTTTCACTCTCGGCAGACTCCGCAGCAAAAAAGACAAACGTCCAGCTTTTGCTGCCACAGCAAAGGTGCCAGCGGGGAAAAGTGATGCTGGTCCTCACTGCCTCCTGGAACCCTTTCAAATGCCCTACACAATTTGGCCCTCTCTGCTTTCCTGAGGACTCTATCCTCAAAAGCACCTTTTTTCACTCTCGGCAGCCTCCGCAGCATAAAAAACAAACGTCCAGCTTTTGCTGCCACAGCAAAGGTGCCAGCGGGGAAAGTGATGCTGGTCCTCACTGCCTCCTGGAACCCCTTCACATGCCCCAGACAATTTGGCCCTCTCTGCTTTCCTGCGCACTCTATCCTCAAAAGCACCTTTTTTCACTCTCGGCAGCCTCCGCAGCAAAAAAGACAAACGTCCAGCTTTTGCTGCCACAGCAAAGGTGCCAGCGGGGAAAAGTCATGCTGGTCCTCACTGCCTCCTGGAACCCCTTCAAATGCCCCACACAATTTGGCCCTCTCTGCTTTCCTGCGCACTCTATCCTCAAAAGCACCTTTTTTTACTTTCGGCAGCCTCCGCAGCAAAAAAGACAAACGTCCAGCTTTTGCTGCCACAGCAAAGGTGCCAGCGGGGAAAAGTGATGCTGGTCCTCACTGCCTCCTGGAACCCCTTCAAATGCCCCACACAATTTGGCCCTCTCTGCTTTCCTGCGCACTCTATCCTCAAAAGCACCTTTTTTCACTCTGGGCGGCGTTTGGAGCAAAAAAGACAAACGTCCAGCTTTTGCTGCCACAGCAAAGGTGCCAGCGGGGAAAAGTGATGCTGGTCCTCACTGCCTCCTGGAACCTCTTCAAATGCCCCACACAATTTGGCCCTCTCTGCTTTCCTGCGCACTCTATCCTCAAAAGCACATTTTTTCACTCTCGGCGGCGTTTGGAGCAATAAAGACAAACGTCCAGCTTTTGCTGCCACAGCAAAGGTGCCAGCGGGGAAAAGTGATGATGGTCCTCACTGCCTCCTGGAACCCCTTCAAATGCCCCACACAATTTGGCCCTCTCTGCTTTCCTGCGCAATCTATCCTCAAAAGCACCTTTTTTCACTCTCGGCAGCCTCCGCAGCAAAAAAGACAAACGTCCAGCTTTTGCTGCCACAGCAAAGGTGCCAGCGGGGAAAAGTGATGCTCGTCCTCACTGCCTCCTGGAACCCTTCAAATGCCCCACACAATTTGGCCCTCTCTGCTTTCCTGCGCACTCTATCCTCAAAAGCACCTTTTTTCACTTTCGGCAGCCTCCGCAGCAAAAAAGACAAACGTCCAGCTTTTGCTGCCACAGCAAAGGTGCCAGCGGGGAAAAGTGATGCTGGTCCTCAATGCCTCCTGGAACCCCTTCAAATGCCCCAGACAATTTGGCCCTCTCTGCCCTCCTGCGCACTCTATCCTCAAAAGCATCTTTTTTACCTCTCGTCGGCGTTTGGAGCAAAAAAGACAAACGTCCAGCTTTTGCTGCCACAGCAAAGGTGCCAGCGGGGAAAAGTGATGCTGGTCCTCACTGCCTCCTGGAACCCCTTCAAATGCCCCAGACAATCTGGCCCTCTCTGCTTTCCTGCGCACTCTATCCTCAAAAGCACCGTTTTTCACTTTCGGCAGCTTCCGCAGCAAAAAAGACAAACGTCCAGCTTTTGCTGCCACAGCAAAGGTGCCAGCGGGGAAAAGTGATGCTGGTCCTCACTGCCTCCTGGAACCCCTTCAAATGCCCCACACAATTTGGCCCTCTCTGCCCTCCTGCGCACTCTATCCTCAAAAGCAGCTTTTTTCACTATCATCGGCGTTTGGAGCAAAAAAGACAAACGTCCAGCTTTTGCTGCCACAGCAAAGGTGCCAGCGGGGAAAAGTGATGCTCGTCCTCACTGCCTCCGGGAACCCCTTCAAATGCCCCACACAATTTGGCCCTCTCTGCTTTCCTGCGCACTCTATCCTCAAAAGCACCTTTTTTCACTCTCGGCAGCCTCCGGAGCAAAAAAGACAAACGTCCAGCTTTTGCTGCCACAGCAAAGGTGCCAGCAGGGAAAAGTGATGCTGGTCCTCAATGCCTCCTGGAACCCCATCGAATGCCCCAGACAATTTGGCCCTCTCTGCCCTCCTGCGCACTCTATCCTCAAAAGCACCTTTTTTTACTTTCGGCAGCCTCCGCAGCAAAAAAGAAAAACGTCCAGCTTTTGCTGCCACAGCAAAGGTGCCAGCGGGGAAAAGTGATGCTGGTCCTCACTGCCTCCTGGAACCCCTTCAAATGCCCCAGGCAATTTGGCCCTCTCTGCTTTCCTGCGCACTCTCTCCTCAAAAGCACCTTTTTTCACTCTCGTCGGCGTTTGAAGCAAAAAAGACAAACGTCCAGCTTTTGCTGCCACAGCAAAGGTGCCAGCGGGGAAAAGTGATGCTGGTCCTCACTGCCTCCTGGAACCCCTTCAAATGCCCCAGGCAATTTGGCCCTCTCTGCTTTCCTGCGCACTCTATCCTCAAAAGCACCTTTTTTCACTCTCGGCAGCCTCCGGAGCAAAAAAGACAAACGTCCAGCTTTTGCTGCCACAGCAAAGGTGCCAGCGGGGAAAAGTGATGCTGGTCCTCACTGCCTCCTCTAACCCCTCAAATGCCCCACACAATTTGGCCCTCTCTGCTTTCCTGCGCACTCTATCCTCAAAAGCACCTTTTTTCACTCTCGGCAGCCTCCGCAGCAAAAAAGACAAACGTCCAGCTTTTGCTGCCACAGCAAAGGTGCCAGCGGGGAAAAGTGATGCTGGTCCTCACTGCCTCCTGGAACCCTTTCAAATGCCCCACACAATTTGGCCCTCTCTGCTTTCCTGAGGACTCTATCCTCAAAAGCAACTTTTTTCACTCTCTGCAGCCTCCGCAGCAAAAAAGACAAACGTCCAGCTTTTGCTGTTACAGCAAAGGTGCCAGCAGGGAAAAGTGATGCTCGTCCTCACTGCCTCCTGGAACCCCTTCAAATGCCCCAGACAATTTGGCCCTCTCTGCTTTCCTGCGCACTCTCTCCTCAAAAGCACCTTTTTTCACTTTCGGCAGCCTCCGCAGCAAAAAAGACAAACGTCCAGCTTTTGCTGCCACAGCAAAGGTGCCAGCGGGGAAAAGTGATGCTGGTCCTCAATGCCTCCTGGAACCCCTTCAAATGCCCCAGACAATTTGGCCCTCTCTGCCCTCCTGCGCACTCTATCCTCAAAAGCATCTTTTTTACCTCTCGTCGGCGTTTGGAGCAAAAAAGACAAACGTCCAGCTTTTGCTGCCACAGCAAAGGTGCCAGCGGGGAAAAGTGATGCTGGTCCTCACTGCCTCCTGGAACCCCTTCAAATGCCCCAGACAATCTGGCCCTCTCTGCTTTCCTGCGCACTCTATCCTCAAAAGCACCGTTTTTCACTTTCGGCAGCTTCCGCAGCAAAAAAGACAAACGTCCAGCTTTTGCTGCCACAGCAAAGGTGCCAGCGGGGAAAAGTGATGCTGGTCCTCACTGCCTCCTGGAACCCCTTCAAATGCCCCACACAATTTGGCCCTCTCTGCTTTCCTGCGCACTCTATCCTCAAAAGCACCTTTTTTCACTATCATCGGCGTTTGGAGCAAAAAAGACAAACGTCCAGCTTTTGCTGCCACAGCAAAGGTGCCAGCGGGGAAAAGTGATGCTGGTCCTCACTGCCTCCTGGAACCCCTTCAAATGCCCCACACAATTTGGCCCTCTCTGCTTTCCTGCGCACTCTATCCTCAAAAGCACCTTTTTTCACTCTCAGCGGCGTTTGGAGCAAAAAAGACAAACGTCCAGCTTTTGCTGCCACAGCAAAGGTGCCAGCGGGGAAAAGTGATGCTGGTCCTCACTGCCTCCTGGAACCCCTTCAAATGCCCCACACAATTTGGCCCTCTCTGCTTTCCTGCGCACTCTATCCTCAAAAGCACCTTTTTTCACTCTCAGCAGCCTCCGGAGCAAAAAAGACAAACGTCCAGCTTTTGCTGCCACAGCAAAGGTGCCAGCGGGGAAAAGTGATGCTGGTCCTCAATGCCTCCTGGAACCCCATCGAATGCCCCACACAATTTGGCCCTCTCTGCCCTCCTGCGCACTCTATCCTCAAAAGCACCGTTTTTCACTTTCGGCAGCCTCCGCAGCAAAAAAGACAAACGTCCAGCTTTTGCTGCCACAGCAAAGGTGCCAGCGGGGAAAAGTGATGTTGGTCCTCACTGCCTTCTGAAACCCCTTCAAATGCCCCACACAATTTGGCCCTCTCTGCTTTCCTGCGCACTCTATCCTCAAAAGCACCTTTTTTCACTCTCATCGGCGTTTGGAGGAAAAAAGACAAACGTCCAGCTTTTGCTGCCACAGCAAAGGTGCCAGCGGGGAAAAGTGATGCTGGTCCTCAATGCCTCCTGGAACCCCATCGAATGCCCCACACAATTTGGCCCTCTCTGCCCTCCTGCGCACTCTATCCTCAAAAGCACCGTTTTTCACTTTCGGCAGCCTCCGCAGCAAAAAAGACAAACGTCCAGCTTTTGCTGCCACAGCAAAGGTGCCAGCGGGGAAAAGTGATGCTGGTCCTCAATGCCTCCTGGAACCCCTTCAAATGCCCCAGACAATTTGGCCCTCTCTGCCCTCCTGCGCACTCTATCCTCAAAAGCATCTTTTTTACCTCTCGTCGGCGTTTGGAGCAAAAAAGACAAACGTCCAGCTTTTGCTGCCACAGCAAAGGTGCCAGCGGGGAAAAGTGATGCTGGTCCTCACTGCCTCCTGGAACCCCTTCAAATGCCCCAGACAATCTGGCCCTCTCTGCTTTCCTGCGCACTCTATCCTCAAAAGCACCGTTTTTCACTTTCGGCAGCTTCCGCAGCAAAAAAGACAAACGTCCAGCTTTTGCTGCCACAGCAAAGGTGCCAGCGGGGAAAAGTGATGCTGGTCCTCACTGCCTCCTGGAACCCCTTCAAATGCCCCACACAATTTGGCCCTCTCTGCTTTCCTGCGCACTCTATCCTCAAAAGCACCTTTTTTCACTATCATCGGCGTTTGGAGCAAAAAAGACAAACGTCCAGCTTTTGCTGCCACAGCAAAGGTGCCAGCGGGGAAAAGTGATGCTCGTCCTCACTGCCTCCGGGAACCCCTTCAAATGCCCCACACAATTTGGCCCTCTCTGCTTTCCTGCGCACTCTATCCTCAAAAGCACCTTTTTTCACTCTCGGCAGCCTCCGGAGCAAAAAAGACAAACGTCCAGCTTTTGCTGCCACAGCAAAGGTGCCAGCAGGGAAAAGTGATGCTGGTCCTCAATGCCTCCTGGAACCCCATCGAATGCCCCAGACAATTTGGCCCTCTCTGCCCTCCTGCGCACTCTATCCTCAAAAGCACCTTTTTTTACTTTCGGCAGCCTCCGCAGCAAAAAAGAAAAACGTCCAGCTTTTGCTGCCACAGCAAAGGTGCCAGCGGGGAAAAGTGATGCTGGTCCTCACTGCCTCCTGGAACCCCTTCAAATGCCCCAGGCAATTTGGCCCTCTCTGCTTTCCTGCGCACTCTATCCTCAAAAGCACCTTTTTTCACTCTCGTCGGCGTTTGAAGCAAAAAAGACAAACGTCCAGCTTTTGCTGCCACAGCAAAGGTGCCAGCGGGGAAAAGTGATGCTGGTCCTCACTGCCTCCTGGAACCCCTTCAAATGCCCCAGGCAATTTGGCCCTCTCTGCTTTCCTGCGCACTCTATCCTCAAAAGCACCTTTTTTCACTCTCGGCAGCCTCCGGAGCAAAAAAGACAAACGTCCAGCTTTTGCTGCCACAGCAAAGGTGCCAGCGGGGAAAAGTGATGCTGGTCCTCACTGCCTCCTCTAACCCCTCAAATGCCCCACACAATTTGGCCCTCTCTGCTTTCCTGCGCACTCTATCCTCAAAAGCACCTTTTTTCACTCTCGGCAGCCTCCGCAGCAAAAAAGACAAACGTCCAGCTTTTGCTGCCACAGCAAAGGTGCCAGCGGGGAAAAGTGATGCTGGTCCTCACTGCCTCCTGGAACCCTTTCAAATGCCCCACACAATTTGGCCCTCTCTGCTTTCCTGAGGACTCTATCCTCAAAAGCAACTTTTTTCACTCTCTGCAGCCTCCGCAGCAAAAAAGACAAACGTCCAGCTTTTGCTGTTACAGCAAAGGTGCCAGCAGGGAAAAGTGATGCTCGTCCTCACTGCCTCCTGGAACCCCTTCAAATGCCCCAGACAATTTGGCCCTCTCTGCTTTCCTGCGCACTCTCTCCTCAAAAGCACCTTTTTTCACTTTCGGCAGCCTCCGCAGCAAAAAAGACAAACGTCCAGCTTTTGCTGCCACAGCAAAGGTGCCAGCGGGGAAAAGTGATGCTGGTCCTCAATGCCTCCTGGAACCCTTTCAAATGCCCCAGACAATTTGGCCCTCTCTGCCCTCCTGCGCACTCTATCCTCAAAAGCATCTTTTTTACCTCTCGTCGGCGTTTGGAGCAAAAAAGACAAACGTCCAGCTTTTGCTGCCACAGCAAAGGTGCCAGCGGGGAAAAGTGATGCTGGTCCTCACTGCCTCCTGGAACCCCTTCAAATGCCCCAGACAATCTGGCCCTCTCTGCTTTCCTGCGCACTCTATCCTCAAAAGCACCGTTTTTCACTTTCGGCAGCTTCCGCAGCAAAAAAGACAAACGTCCAGCTTTTGCTGCCACAGCAAAGGTGCCAGCGGGGAAAAGTGATGCTGGTCCTCACTGCCTCCTGGAACCCCTTCAAATGCCCCACACAATTTGGCCCTCTCTGCTTTCCTGCGCACTCTATCCTCAAAAGCACCTTTTTTCACTATCATCGGCGTTTGGAGCAAAAAAGACAAACGTCCAGCTTTTGCTGCCACAGCAAAGGTGCCAGCGGGGAAAAGTGATGCTGGTCCTCACTGCCTCCTGGAACCCCTTCAAATGCCCCACACAATTTGGCCCTCTCTGCTTTCCTGCGCACTCTATCCTCAAAAGCACCTTTTTTCACTCTCAGCGGCGTTTGGAGCAAAAAAGACAAACGTCCAGCTTTTGCTGCCACAGCAAAGGTGCCAGCGGGGAAAAGTGATGCTGGTCCTCACTGCCTCCTGGAACCCCTTCAAATGCCCCACACAATTTGGCCCTCTCTGCTTTCCTGCGCACTCTATCCTCAAAAGCACCTTTTTTCACTCTCAGCAGCCTCCGGAGCAAAAAAGACAAACGTCCAGCTTTTGCTGCCACAGCAAAGGTGCCAGCGGGGAAAAGTGATGCTGGTCCTCAATGCCTCCTGGAACCCCATCGAATGCCCCACACAATTTGGCCCTCTCTGCCCTCCTGCGCACTCTATCCTCAAAAGCACCGTTTTTCACTTTCGGCAGCCTCCGCAGCAAAAAAGACAAACGTCCAGCTTTTGCTGCCACAGCAAAGGTGCCAGCGGGGAAAAGTGATGTTGGTCCTCACTGCCTTCTGAAACCCCTTCAAATGCCCCACACAATTTGGCCCTCTCTGCTTTCCTGCGCACTCTATCCTCAAAAGCACCTTTTTTCACTCTCATCGGCGTTTGGAGGAAAAAAGACAAACGTCCAGCTTTTGCTGCCACAGCAAAGGTGCCAGCGGGGAAAAGTGATGCTGGTCCTCAATGCCTCCTGGAACCCCATCGAATGCCCCACACAATTTGGCCCTCTCTGCCCTCCTGCGCACTCTATCCTCAAAAGCACCGTTTTTCACTTTCGGCAGCCTCCGCAGCAAAAAAGACAAACGTCCAGCTTTTGCTGCCACAGCAAAGGTGCCAGCGGGGAAAAGTGATGCTCGTCCTCACTGCCTCCTGGAACCCCTTCAAATGCCCCAGACAATTTGGCTCTCTCTGCTGTCCTGCGCACTCTATCCTCAAAAGCACCTTTTTTCACTCTCGGCAGACTCCGCAGCAAAAAAGACAAACGTCCAGCTTTTGCTGCCACAGCAAAGGTGCCAGCGGGGAAAAGTGATGCTGGTCCTCACTGCCTCCTGGAACCCTTTCAAATGCCCTACACAATTTGGCCCTCTCTGCTTTCCTGAGGACTCTATCCTCAAAAGCACCTTTTTTCACTCTCGGCAGCCTCCGCAGCATAAAAGACAAACGTCCAGCTTTTGCTGCCACAGCAAAGGTGCCAGCGGGGAAAGTGATGCTGGTCCTCACTGCCTCCTGGAACCCCTTCACATGCCCCAGACAATTTGGCCCTCTCTGCTTTCCTGCGCACTCTATCCTCAAAAGCACCTTTTTTCACTCTCGGCAGCCTCCGGAGCAAAAAAGACAAACGTCCAGCTTTTGCTGCCACAGCAAAGGTGCCAGCGGGGAAAAGTCATGCTGGTCCTCACTGCCTCCTGGAACCCCTTCAAATGCCCCACACAATTTGGCCCTCTCTGCTTTCCTGCGCACTCTATCCTCAAAAGCACCTTTTTTTACTTTCGGCAGCCTCCGCAGCAAAAAAGACAAACGTCCAGCTTTTGCTGCCACAGCAAAGGTGCCAGCGGGGAAAAGTGATGCTGGTCCTCACTGCCTCCTGGAACCCCTTCAAATGCCCCACACAATTTGGCCCTCTCTGCTTTCCTGCGCACTCTATCCTCAAAAGCACCTTTTTTCACTCTCGGCGGCGTTTGGAGCAAAAAAGACAAACGTCCAGCTTTTGCTGCCACAGCAAAGGTGCCAGCGGGGAAAAGTGATGCTGGTCCTCACTGCCTCCTGGAACCTCTTCAAATGCCCCACACAATTTGGCCCTCTCTGCTTTCCTGCGCACTCTATCCTCAAAAGCACATTTTTTCACTCTCGGCGGCGTTTGGAGCAATAAAGACAAACGTCCAGCTTTTGCTGCCACAGCAAAGGTGCCAGCGGGGAAAAGTGATGATGGTCCTCACTGCCTCCTGGAACCCCTTCAAATGCCCCACACAATTTGGCCCTCTCTGCTTTCCTGCGCACTCTATCCTCAAAAGCACCTTTTTTCACTCTCGGCAGCCTCCGCAGCAAAAAAGACAAACGTCCAGCTTTTGCTGCCACAGCAAAGGTGCCAGCGGGGAAAAGTGATGCTCGTCCTCACTGCCTCCTGGAACCCCTTCAAATGCCCCACACAATTTGGCCCTCTCTGCTTTCCTGCGCACTCTATCCTCAAAAGCACCTTTTTTCACTTTCGGCAGCCTCCGCAGCAAAAAAGACAAACGTCCAGCTTTTGCTGCCACAGCAAAGGTGCCAGCGGGGAAAAGTGATGCTGGTCCTCAATGCCTCCTGGAACCCCTTCAAATGCCCCACACAATTTGGCCCTCTCTGCCCTCCTGCGCACTCTATCCTCAAAAGCATCTTTTTTACCTCTCGTCGGCGTTTGGAGCAAAAAAGACAAACGTCCAGCTTTTGCTGCCACAGCAAAGGTGCCAGCGGGGAAAAGTGATGCTGGTCCTCACTGCCTCCTGGAACCCCTTCAAATGCCCCAGACAATCTGGCCCTCTCTGCTTTCCTGCGCACTCTATCCTCAAAAGCACCGTTTTTCACTTTCGGCAGCTTCCGCAGCAAAAAGACAAACGTCCAGCTTTTGCTGCCACAGCAAAGGTGCCAGCGGGGAAAAGTGATGCTGGTCCTCACTGCCTCCTGGAACCCCTTCAAATGCCCCACACAATTTGGCCCTCTCTGCTTTCCTGCGCACTCTATCCTCAAAAGCACCTTTTTTCACTATCATCGGCGTTTGGAGCAAAAAAGACAAACGTCCAGCTTTTGCTGCCACAGCAAAGGTGCCAGCGGGGAAAAGTGATGCTCGTCCTCACTGCCTCCGGGAACCCCTTCAAATGCCCCACACAATTTGGCCCTCTCTGCTTTCCTGCGCACTCTATCCTCAAAAGCACCTTTTTTCACTCTCGGCAGCCTCCGGAGCAAAAAAGACAAACGTCCAGCTTTTGCTGCCACAGCAAAGGTGCCAGCAGGGAAAAGTGATGCTGGTCCTCAATGCCTCCTGGAACCCCATCGAATGCCCCAGACAATTTGGCCCTCTCTGCCCTCCTGCGCACTCTATCCTCAAAAGCACCTTTTTTTACTTTCGGCAGCCTCCGCAGCAAAAAAGAAAAACGTCCAGCTTTTGCTGCCACAGCAAAGGTGCCAGCGGGGAAAAGTGATGCTGGTCCTCACTGCCTCCTGGAACCCCTTCAAATGCCCCAGGCAATTTGGCCCTCTCTGCTTTCCTGCGCACTCTCTCCTCAAAAGCACCTTTTTTCACTCTCGTCGGCGTTTGAAGCAAAAAAGACAAACGTCCAGCTTTTGCTGCCACAGCAAAGGTGCCAGCGGGGAAAAGTGATGCTGGTCCTCACTGCCTCCTGGAACCCCTTCAAATGCCCCAGGCAATTTGGCCCTCTCTGCTTTCCTGCGCACTCTATCCTCAAAAGCACCTTTTTTCACTCTCGGCAGCCTCCGGAGCAAAAAAGACAAACGTCCAGCTTTTGCTGCCACAGCAAAGGTGCCAGCGGGGAAAAGTGATGCTGGTCCTCACTGCCTCCTCTAACCCCTCAAATGCCCCACACAATTTGGCCCTCTCTGCTTTCCTGCGCACTCTATCCTCAAAAGCACCTTTTTTCACTCTCGGCAGCCTCCGCAGCAAAAAAGACAAACGTCCAGCTTTTGCTGCCACAGCAAAGGTGCCAGCGGGGAAAAGTGATGCTGGTCCTCACTGCCTCCTGGAACCCTTTCAAATGCCCCACACAATTTGGCCCTCTCTGCTTTCCTGAGGACTCTATCCTCAAAAGCAACTTTTTTCACTCTCTGCAGCCTCCGCAGCAAAAAAGTGAAACGTCCAGCTTTTGCTGTTACAGCAAAGGTGCCAGCAGGGAAAAGTGATGCTCGTCCTCACTGCCTCCTGGAACCCCTTCAAATGCCCCAGACAATTTGGCCCTCTCTGCTTTCCTGCGCACTCTCTCCTCAAAAGCACCTTTTTTCACTCTCGGCGTCGTTTGGAGCAAAAAAGAAAAACGTCCAGCTTTTGCTGCCACAGCAAAAGTGCCAGTGGGGAAAAGTGATGCTGGTCCTCACTGCCTCCTGGAACCCCTTCAAATGCCCCACACAATTTGGCCCTCTCTGCCCTCCTGAGCACTCTATCCTCAAAAGCACCTTTTTTCACTCTCGGCGGCGTTTGGAGCAAAAAAGACAAACGTGCAGCGTTTGCTGCCACAGCAAAGGTGCCAGCGGGGAAAAGTGATGCTGGTCCTCACTGCCTCCTGGAACCCCTTCAAATGCCCCAGACAATTTGGCCCTCTCTGCTTTCCTGCGCACTCTATCCTCAAAAGCACCTTTTTTCACTCTCGGCGGCGTTTGGAGCAAAAAAGACAAACGTCCAGCTTTTGCTGCCACAGCAAAGGTGCCAGCGGGGAAAAGTGATGCTGGTCCTCACTGCCTCCTGGAACCCCTTCAAATGCCCCACACAATTTGGCCCTCTCTGCTTTCCTGCGCACTCTATCCTCAAAAGCACCTTTTTTCACTCTCGGCAGCCTCCGCAGCAAAAAAGACAAACGTCCAGCTTTTGCTGCCACAGCAAAGGTGCCAGCGGGGAAAAGTGATGCTGGTCCTCAATGCCTCCTGGAACCCCATCGAATGCCCCACACAATTTGGCCCTCTCTGCCCTCCTGAGCACTCTATCCTCAAAAGCACCTTTTTTCACTCTAGTCGGCGTTTGGAGCAAAAAAGACAAACGTCCAGCTTTTGCTGCCACAGCAAAGGTGCCAGCGGGGAAAAGTGATGATGGTCCTCACTGCCTCCTGGAACCCGTTCAAATGCCCACACAATTTGGCCCTCTCTGCTTTCCTGCGCACTCTATCCTCAAAAGCACCTTTTTTCACTCTCGGCAGCCTCCGCAGCAAAAAAGACAAACGTCCAGGTTTTGCTGCCACAGCAAAGGTGCCAGCGGGGAAAAGTGATGCTGGTCCTCACTGCCTCCTGGAACCCTTTCAAATGCCCTACACAATTTGGCCCTCTCTGCTTTCCTGAGGACTCTATCCTCAAAAGCACCTTTTTTCACTCTCGGCAGCCTCCGCAGCAAAAAAGACAAACGTCCAGCTTTTGCTGCCACAGCAAAGGTGCCAGCGGGGAAAAGTGATGCTGGTCCTCACTGCCTCCTTGAACCCTTTCAAATGCCCCACACAATTTGGCCCTCTCTGCTTTCCTGCGCACTCTATCCTCAAAAGCAACTTTTTTCACTCTCGGCAGCCTCCGCAGCAAAAAAGACAAACGTCTATCTTTTGCTGTTACAGCAAAGGTGCCAGCAGGGAAAAGTGATGCTGGTCCTCACTGCCTCCTGGAACCCCTTCAAATGCCCCAGACAATTTGGCCCTCTCTGCTTTCCTGAGGACTCTATCCTCAAAAGCACCTTTTTTCACTCTCGTCGGCGTTTGGAGCAAAAAAGAAAAACGTCCAGCTTTTGCTGCCACAGCAAAAGTGCCAGTGGGGAAAAGTGATGCTGGTCCTCACTGCCTCCTGGAACCCCATCGAATGCCCCAGACAATTTGGCCCTCTCTGCCCTCCTGCGCACTCTATCCTCAAAAGCACCTTTTTTTACTTTCGGCAGCCTCCGCAGCAAAAAAGAAAAACGTCCAGCTTTTGCTGCCACAGCAAAGGTGCCAGCGGGGAAAAGTGATGCTGGTCCTCACTGCCTCCTGGAACCCCTTCAAATGCCCCAGGCAATTTGGCCCTCTCTGCTTTCCTGCGCACTCTCTCCTCAAAAGCACCTTTTTTCACTCTCGTCGGCGTTTGAAGCAAAAAAGACAAACGTCCAGCTTTTGCTGCCACAGCAAAGGTGCCAGCGGGGAAAAGTGATGCTGGTCCTCACTGCCTCCTGGAACCCCTTCAAATGCCCCAGGCAATTTGGCCCTCTCTGCTTTCCTGCGCACTCTCTCCTCAAAAGCACCTTTTTTCACTCTCGGCAGACTCCGCAGCAAAAAAGACAAACGTCCAGCTTTTGCTGCCACAGCAAAGGTGCCAGCGGGGAAAAGTGATGCTGGTCCTCACTGCCTCCTGGAACCCCTTCAAATGCCCCACACAATTTGGCCCTCTCTGCTTTCCTGCGCACTCTATCCTCAAAAGCACCTTTTTTCACTCTCGGCAGCCTCCGCAGCAAAAAAGACAAACGTCCAGCTTTTGCTGCCACAGCAAAGGTGCCAGCGGGGAAAAGTGATGCTGGTCCTCACTGCCTCCTGGAACCCTTTCAAATGCCCCACACAATTTGGCCCTCTCTGCTTTCCTGAGGACTCTATCCTCAAAAGCAACTTTTTTCACTCTCTGCAGCCTCCGCAGCAAAAAAGACAAACGTCCAGCTTTTGCTGCCACAGCAAAGGTGCCAGCAGGGAAAAGTGATGCTCGTCCTCACTGCCTCCTGGAACCCCTTCAAATGCCCCAGACAATTTGGCCCTCTCTGCTTTCCTGCGCACTCTCTCCTCAAAAGCACCTTTTTTCACTCTCGGCGGCGTTTGGAGCAAAAAAGAAAAACGTCCAGCTTTTGCTGCCACAGCAAAAGTGCCAGTGGGGAAAAGTGATGCTGGTCCTCACTGCCTCCTGGAACCCCTTCAAATGCCCCACACAATTTGGCCCTCTCTGCCCTCCTGAGCACTCTATCCTCAAAAGCACCTTTTTTCACTCTCGGCAGCGTTTGGAGCAAAAAAGACAAACGTGCAGCGTTTGCTGCCACAGCAAAGGTGCCAGCGGGGAAAAGTGATGCTGGTCCTCACTGCCTCCTGGAACCCCTTCAAATGCCCCAGACAATTTGGCCCTCTCTGCTTTCCTGCGCACTCTATCCTCAAAAGCACCTTTTTTCACTCTCGGCGGCGTTTGGAGCAAAAAAGACAAACGTCCAGCTTTTGCTGCCACAGCAAAGTTGCCAGCGGGGAAAAGTGATGCTGGTCCTCACTGCCTCCTGGAACCCCTTCAAATGCCCCACACAATTTGGCCCTCTCTGCTTTCCTGCGCACTCTATCCTCAAAAGCACCTTTTTTCACTCTCAGCAGCCTCCGCAGCAAAAAAGACAAACGTCCAGCTTTTGCTGCCACAGCAAAGGTGCCAGCGGGGAAAAGTGATGCTGGTCCTCAATGCCTCCTGGAACCCCATCGAATGCCCCACACAATTTGGCCCTCTCTGCCCTCCTGCGCACTCTATCCTCAAAAGCACCTTTTTTCACTCTAGTCGGCGTTTGGAGCAAAAAAGACAAACGTCCAGCTTTTGCTGCCACAGCAAAGGTGCCAGCGGGGAAAAGTGATGATGGTCCTCACTGCCTCCTGGAACCCGTTCAAATGCCCACACAATTTGGCCCTCTCTGCTTTCCTGCGCACTCTCTCCTCAAAAGCACCTTTTTTCACTCTCGGCAGCCTCCGCAGCAAAAAAGACAAACGTCCAGCTTTTGCTGCCACAGCAAAGGTGCCAGCGGGGAAAAGTGATGCTGGTCCTCACTGCCTCCTGGAACCCTTTCAAATGCCCTACACAATTTGGCCCTCTCTGCTTTCCTGAGGACTCTATCCTCAAAAGCACCTTTTTTCACTCTCGGCAGCCTCCGCAGCAAAACAGAAAAACGTCCAGCTTTTGCTGCCACAGCAAAGGTGCCAGCGGGGAAAAGTGATGCTGGTCCTCACTGCCTCCTTCAACCCTTTCAAATGCCCCACACAATTTGGCCCTCTCTGCTTTCCTGCGCACTCTATCCTCAAAAGCAACTTTTTTCACTCTCGGCAGCCTCCGCAGCAAAAAAGACAAACGTCTATCTTTTGCTGTTACAGCAAAGGTGCCAGCAGGGAAAAGTGATGCTCGTCCTCACTGCCTCCTGGAACCCCTTCAAATGCCCCAGACAATTTGGCCCTCTCTGCTTTCCTGAGGACTCTATCCTCAAAAGCACCTTTTTTCACTCTCGTCGGCGTTTGGAGCAAAAAAGAAAAACGTCCAGCTTTTGCTGCCACAGCAAAAGTGCCAGTGGGGAAAAGTGATGCTGGTCCTCACTGCCTCCTGGAACCCCTTCAAATGCCCCACACAATTTGGCCCTCTCTGCCCTCCTGAGCACTCTATCCTCAAAAGCACCTTTTTTCACTCTCGGCGGCGTTTGGAGCAAAAAAGACAAACGTCCAGCTTTTGCTGCCACAGCAAAGGTGCCAGCGGGGAAAAGTGATGCTGGTCCTCACTGCCTCCTGGAACCCCTTCAAATGCCCCACACAATTTGGCCCTCTCTGCTTTCCTGCGCACTCTATCCTCAAAAGCACCTTTTTTCACTCTCGGCGGCGTTTGGAGCAAAAAAGACAAACGTCCAGCTTTTGCTGCCACAGCAAAGTTGCCAGCGGGGAAAAGTGATGCTGGTCCTCACTGCCTCCTGGAACCCCTTCAAATGCCCCACACAATTTGGCCCTCTCTGCTTTCCTGCGCACTCTATCCTCAAAAGCATCTTTTTTCACTCTCGGCAGCCTCCGCAGCAAAAAAGACAAACGTCCAGCTTTTGCTGCCACAGCAAAGGTGCCAGCGGGGAAAAGTGATGCTGGTCCTCAATGCCTCCTGGAACCCCATCGAATGCCCCACACAATTTGGCCCTCTCTGCCCTCCTGCGCACTCTATCCTCAAAAGCACCTTTTTTCACTCTCGGCGGCGTTTGGAGCAAAAAAGACAAACGTCCAGCTTTTGCTGCCACAGCAAAGGTGCCAGCGGGGAAAAGTGATGCTGGTCCTCACTGCCTCCTGGAACCCCTTCAAATGCCCCAGACAATTTGGCCCTCTCTGCTTTCCTGCGCACTCTATCCTCAAAAGCACCTTTTTTCACTCTCGGCAGCCTCCGCAGCAAAAAAGACAAACGTCCAGCTTTTGCTGCCACAGCAAAGGTGCCAGCGGGGAAAAGTGATGCTGGTCCTCACTGCCTCCTGGAACCCCTTCAAATGCCCCACACAATTTGGCCCTCTCTGCTTTCCTGCGCACTCTATCCTCAAAAGCACCTTTTTTCACTTTCGGCAGCCTCCGCAGCAAAAAAGACAAACGTCCAGCTTTTGCTGCCACAGCAAAGGTGCCAGCGGGGAAAAGTGATGCTGGTCCTCAATGCCTCCTGGAACCCCTTCAAATGCCCCAGACTATTTGGCCCTCTCTGCCCTCCTGCGCACTCTATCCTCAAAAGCACCTTTTTTCACTCTCGGTGGCGTTTGGAGCAAAAAAGACAAACGTCCAGCTTTTGCTGCCACAGCAAAGGTGCCAGCGGGGAAAAGTGATGCTGGTCCTCACTGCCTCCTGGAACCCCTTCAAATGCCCCACACAATTTGGCCCTCTCTGCTTTCCTGCGCACTCTATCCTCAAAAGCACCGTTTTTCACTTTCGGCAGCTTCCGCAGCAAAAAAGACAAACGTCCAGCTTTTGCTGCCACAGTAAAGGTGCCAGCGGGGAAAAGTGATGCTGGTCCTCACTGCCTCCTGGAACCCCTTCAAATGCCCCACACAATTTGGCCCTCTCTGCTTTCCTGCGCACTCTATCCTCAAAAGCACCTTTTTTCACTCTCATCGGTGTTTGGAGCAAAAAAGACAAACGTCCAGCTTTTGCTGCCACAGCAAAGGTGCCAGCGGGGAAAAGTGATGCTCGTCCTCACTGCCTCCTGGAACCCCTTCAAATGCCCCACACAATTTGGCCCTCTCTTCTTTCCTGCGCACTCTATCCTCAAAAGCACCTTTTTTCATTCTCGGCGGCGTTTGGAGAAAAAAGACAAACGTCCAGCTTTTGCTGCCACAGCAAAGGTGCCAGCGGGGAAAAGTGATGCTGGTCCTCACTGCCTCCTGGAACCCCTTCAAATGCCCCACACAATTTGGCCCTCTCTGCTTTCCTGCGCACTCTATCCTCAAAAGCACCTTTTTTCACTCTCAGCGGCGTTTGGAGCAAAAAAGAAAAACGTCCAGCTTTTGCTGCCACAGCAAAGTTGCCAGCGGGGAAAAGTGATGCTGGTCCTCACTGCCTCCTGGAACCCCTTCAAATGCCCCACACAATTTGTCCCTCTCTGCTTTCCTGCGCACTCTATCCTCAAAAGCACCTTTTTTCACTCTCAGCAGCCTCCGGAGCAAAAAAGACAAACGTCCAGCTTTTGCTGCCACAGCAAAAGGTGCCAGCGGGGAAAAGTGATGCTGGTCCTCAATGCCTCCTGGAACCCCATCGAATGCCCCACACAATTTGGCCCTCTCTGCCCTCCTGCGCACTCTATCCTCAAAAGCACCGTTTTTCACTTTCGGCAGCCTCCGCAGCAAAAAAGACAAACGTCCAGCTTTTGCTGCCACAGCAAAGGTGCCAGCGGGGAAAAGTGATGCTGGTCCTCACTGCCTTCTGGAACCCCTTCAAATGCCCCAGACAATTTGGCCCTCTCTGCTTTCCTGCGCACTCTATCCTCAAAAGCACCTTTTTTCACTCTCATCGGCGTTTGGAGGAAAAAAGACAAACGTCCAGCTTTTGCAGCCACAGCAAAGGTGCCAGCGCGGAAAAGTGATGCTCGTCCTCACTGCCTCCTGGAACCCCTTCAAATGCCGCAGACAATTTGGCTCTCTCTGCTGTCCTGCGCACTCTATCCTCAAAAGCACCTTTTTTCACTCTCGGCAGACTCCGCAGCAAAAAAGACAAACGTCCAGCTTTTGCTGCCACAGCAAAGGTGCCAGCGGGGAAAAGTGATGCTGGTCCTCACTGCCTCCTGGAACCCCTTCAAATGCCCCACACAATTTGGCCCTCTCTGCTTTCCTGCGCACTCTATCCTCAAAAGCACCTTTTTTCACTTTTAGCGGTGTTTGGAGCAAAAAAGACAAACGTCCAGCTTTTGCTGCCACAGCAAAGGTGCCAGCGGGAAAAGTGATGCTGATCCTCACTGCCTCCTGGAACCCCTTCACATGCCCCAGACAATTTGGCCCTCTCTGCTTTCCTGCGCACTCTATCCTCAAAAGCACCTTTTTTCACTCTCGGCAGCCTCCGGAGCAAAAAAGACAAACGTCCAGCTTTTGCTGCCACAGCAAAGGTGCCAGCGGGGAAAAGTGATCCTGGTCCTCACTGCCTCCTGGAACCCCTTCAAATGCCCCACACAATTTGGCCCTCTCTGCTTTCCTGCGCACTCTATCCTCAAAAGCACCTTTTTTTACTTTCGGCAGCCTCCGCAGCAAAAAAGACAAACGTCCAGCTTTTGCTGCCACAGCAAAGGTGCCAGCGGGGAAAAGTGATGCTGGTCCTCACTGCCTCCTGGAACCCCTTCAAATGCCCCACACAATTTGGCCCTCTCTGCTTTCCTGCGCACTCTATCCTCAAAAGCACCTTTTTTCACTCTCGGCGGCGTTTGGAGCAAAAAAGACAAACGTCCAGCTTTTGCTGCCACAGCAAAGGTGCCAGCGGGGAAAAGTGATGCTGGTCCTCACTGCCTCCTGGAACCCCTTCAAATGCCCCAGACAATTTGGCCCTCTCTGCTTTCCTGCGCACTCTATCCTCAAAAGCACATTTTTTCACTCTCGGCGGCGTTTGGAGCAATAAAGACAAACGTCCAGCTTTTGCTGCCACAGCAAAGGTGCCAGCGGGGAAAAGTGATGCTGGTCCTCACTGCCTCCTGGAACCCCTTCAAATGCCCCACACAATTTGGCCCTCTCTGCTTTCCTGCGCAATCTATCCTCAAAAGCACCTTTTTTCACTCTCGGCAGCCTCCGCAGCAAAAAAGACAAACGTCCAGCTTTTGCTGCCACAGCAAAGGTGCCAGCGGGGAAAAGTGATGCTCGTCCTCACTGCCTCCTGGAACCCCTTCAAATGCCCCACACAATTTGGCCCTCTCTGCTTTCCTGCGCACTCTATCCTCAAAAGCACCTTTTTTCACTTTCGGCAGCCTCCGCAGCAAAAAAGACAAACGTCCAGCTTTTGCTGCCACAGCAAAGGTGCCAGCGGGGAAAAGTGATGCTGGTCCTCAATGCCTCCTGGAACCCCTTCAAATGCCCCACACAATTTGGCCCTCTCTGCTTTCCTGCGCACTCTATCCTCAAAAGCACCTTTTTTCACTCTCGGCAGCCTCCGCAGCAAAAAAGACAAACGTCCAGCTTTTGCTGCCACAGCAAAGGTGCCAGCAGGGAAAAGTGATGCTGGTCCTCAATGCCTCCTGGAACCCCATCGAATGCCCCAGACAATTTGGCCCTCTCTGCCCTCCTGCGCACTCTATCCTCAAAAGCACCTTTTTTTACTTTCGGCAGCCTCCGCAGCAAAAAAGACAAACGTCCAGCTTTTGCTGCCACAGCAAAGGTGCCAGCGGGGAAAAGTGATGCTGGTCCTCACTGCCTCCTGGAACCCCTTCAAATGCCCCAGGCAATTTGGCCCTCTCTGCTTTCCTGCGCACTCTCTCCTCAAAAGCACCTTTTTTCACTCTCGTCGGCGTTTGAAGCAAAAAAGACAAACGTCCAGCTTTTGCTGCCACAGCAAAGGTGCCAGCGGGGAAAAGTGATGCTGGTCCTCACTGCCTCCTGGAACCCCTTCAAATGCCCCAGGCAATTTGGCCCTCTCTGCTTTCCTGCGCACTCTATCCTCAAAAGCACCTTTTTTCACTCTCGGCAGCCTCCGGAGCAAAAAAGACAAACGTCCAGCTTTTGCTGCCACAGCAAAGGTGCCAGCGGGGAAAAGTGATGCTGGTCCTCACTGCCTCCTCTAACCCCTCAAATGCCCCACACAATTTGGCCCTCTCTGCTTTCCTGCGCACTCTATCCTCAAAAGCACCTTTTTTCACTCTCGGCAGCCTCCCGCAGCAAAAAAGACAAACGTCCAGCTTTTGCTGCCACAGCAAAGGTGCCAGCGGGGAAAAGTGATGCTGGTCCTCAATGCCTCCTGGAACCCCTTCAAATGCCCCACACAATTTGGCCCTCTCTGCTTTCCTGCGCACTCTATCCTCAAAAGCACCTTTTTTCACTCTCGGCGGCGTTTGGAGCAAAAAAGACAAACGTCCAGCTTTTGCTGCCACAGCAAAGGTGCCAGCGGGGAAAAGTGATGCTGGTCCTCACTGCCTCCTGGAACCCCTTCAAATGCCCCACACAATTTGGCCCTCTCTGCTTTCCTGCGCACTCTATCCTCAAAAGCACCTTTTTTCACTCTCGGCAGCCTCCGCAGCAAAAAAGACAAACGTCCAGCTTTTGCTGCCACAGCAAAGGTGACAGCGGGGAAAAGTGATGCTGGTCCTCAATGCCTCCTGGAACCCCATCGAATGCCCCACACAATTTAGCCCTCTCTGCTTTCCTGCGCACTCTATCCTCAAAAGCACCTTTTTTCACTCTCGGCAGCCTCCGCAGCAAAAAAGACAAACGTCCAGCTTTTGCTGCCACAGCAAAGGTGCCAGCGGGGAAAAGTGATTCTGGTCCTCAATGCCTCCTGGAACCCCTTCAAATGCCCCACACAATTTGGCCCTCTCTGCTTTCCTGCGCACTCTATCCTCAAAAGCATCTTTTTTCACTCTCGGCGGCGTTTGGAGCAAAAAAGACAAACGTCCAGCTTTTGCTGCCACAGCAAAGGTGCCAGCGGGGAAAAGTGATGCTGGTCCTCACTGCCTCCTGGAACCCCTTCAAATGCCCCACACAATTTGGCCCTCTCTGCTTTCCTGCGCACTCTATCCTCAAAAGCACCTTTTTTCACTCTCGGCGGCGTTTGGAGCAAAAAAGACAAACGTCCAGCTTTTGCTGCCACAGCAAAGGTGCCAGCGGGGAAAAGTGATGCTGGTCCTCACTGCCTCCTGGAACCCCTTCAAATGCCCCACACAATTTAGCCCTCTCTGCTTTCCTGCGCACTCTATCCTCAAAAGCACCTTTTTTCACTCTCGGCGGCGTTTGGAGCAAAAAAGACAAACGTCCAGCTTTTGCTGCCACAGCAAAGGTGCCAGCGGGGAAAAGTGATGCTGGTCCTCAATGCCTCTTGGAACCCCATCGAATGCCCCACACAATTTAGCCCTCTCTGCTTTCCTGCGCACTCTATCCTCAAAAGCACCTTTTTTCACTCTCGGCGGCGTTTGGAGCAAAAAAGACAAACGTCCAGCTTTTGCTGCCACAGCAAAGGTGCCAGCGGGGAAAGATGATGCTGGTCCTCACTGCCTCCTGGAACCCTTTCAAATGCCCCACACAATTTGGCCCTCTCTGCTTTCCTGAGGACTCTATCCTCAAAAGCACCTTTTTTCTTTTTCGGCAGCCTCCGCAGCAAAAAAGATAAACGTCCAGCTTTTGCTGCCACAGCAAAGGTGCCAGCAGGGAAAAGTGATGCTGGTCCTCACTGCCTCCTGGAACCCCTTCAAATGCCCCACACAATTTGGCCCTCTCTGCTTTCCTGCGCACTCTATCCTCAAAAGCACCTTTTTTCACTCTCGGCGGTGTTTGGAGCAAAAAACACAAAGGTCCAGCTTTTGCTGCCACAGGAAAGTTGCCAGCGGGGAAAAGTGATGCTGGTCCTCACTGCCTCCTGGAACCCTTTCAAATGCCCCACACAATTTGGCCCTCTCTGCTTTCCTGAGGACTCTATCCTCAAAAGCACCTTTTTTCACTCTCGGCAGCCTCCGCAGCAAAAAAGACAAACGTCCAGCTTTTGCTGCCACAGCAAAGGTGCCAGCGGGGAAAAGTGATGCTGGTCCTCACTGCCTCCTGGAACCCCTTCAAATGCCCCACACAATTTGGCCCTCTCTGCTTTCCTGCGCACTCTATCCTCAAAAGCACCTTTTTTCACTCTCGGCAGCCTCCGCAGCAAAAAAGACAAACGTCCAGCTTTTGCTGCCACAGCAAAGGTGCCAGCGGGGAAAAGTGATGCTGGTCCTCAATGCCTCCTGGAACCCCATCGAATGCCCCACACAATTTAGCCCTCTCTGCTTTCCTGCGCACTCTATCCTCAAAAGCACCTTTTTTCACTCTCGGCAGCCTCCGCAGCAAAAAAGACAAACGTCCAGCTTTTGCTGCCACAGCAAAGGTGCCAGCGGGGAAAAGTGATGCTGGTCCTCACTGCCTCCTGGAACCCCTTCAAATGCCCCAGACTATTTGGCCCTCTCTGCTTTCCTGCGCACCCTATCCTCAAAAGCACCTTTTTTCACTCTCGGCAGCCTCCGGAGCAAAAAAGACAAACGTCCAGCTCTTGCTGCCACAGCAAAGGTGCCAGCGGGGAAAAGTGATGCTGGTCCTCACTTCCTCCTGGAACCCGTTCACATGCCCCACACAATTTGGCCCTCTCTGCTTTCCTGCGCACTCTATCCTCAAAAGCACCTTTTTTCACTTTCGGCGGCGTTTGGAGCAAAAAAGACAAACGTCCAGCTTTTGCTGCCACAGCAAAGGTGCCAGCGGGGAAAAGTGATGCTGGTCCTCACTGCCTCCTGGAACCCCTTCAAATGCCCCACACAATTTGGCCCTCTCTGCTTTCCTGCGCACTCTATCCTCAAAAGCACCTTTTTTCACTCTCGGCAGCCTCCGCAGCAAAAAAGACAAACGTCCAGCTTTTGCTGCCACAGCAAAGGTGCCAGCGGGGAAAAGTGATGCTGGTCCTCACTGCCTCCTGGAACCCCTTCAAATGCCCCACACAATTTGGCCCTCTCTGCTTTCCTGCGCACTCTATCCTCAAAAGCACCTTTTTTCACTCTCGGCAGCCTCCGCAGCAAAAAAGACAAACGTCCAGCTTTTGCTGCCACAGCAAAGGTGCCAGAGGGGAAAAGTGATGCTGGTCCTCAATGCCTCCTGGAACTCCATCGAATGCGCCACACAATTTGGCCCTCTCTGCTTTCCTGCGCACTCTATCCTCAAAAGCACCTTTTTTCACTCTCGGCAGCCTCTGCAGCAAAAAAGACAAACGTCCAGCTTTTGCTGCCACAGCAAAGGTGCCAGCGGGGAAAAGTGATGCTGGTCCTCACTGCCTCCTGGAACCCCTTCAAATGCCCCAGACTATTTGGCCCTCTCTGCTTTCCTGCACACCCTATCCTCAAAAGCACCTTTTTTCACTCTCGGCAGCCTCCGCAGCAAAAAAGACAAACGTCCAGCTCTTGCTGCCACAGCAAAGTTGCCAGCGGGGAAAAGTGATGCTGGTCCTCACTGCCTCCTGGAACCCCTTCAAATGCCCCACACAATTTAGCCCTCTCTGCTTTCCTGCGCACTCTATCCTCAAAAGCACCTTTTTTCACTCTAGGCGGCGTTTGGCGCAAAAAAGACAAACGTCCAGCTTTTGCTGCCACAGCAAAGGTGCCAGCGGGGAAAAGTGATGCTGGTCCTCACTGCCTCCTGGAACCCCTTCAAATGCCCCACACAATTTGGCCCTCTCTGCTTTCCTGCGCACTCTATCCTCAAAAGCACCTTTTTTCACTTTCGGCAGCCTCCGCAGCAAAAAAGACAAACGTCCAGCTTTTGCTGCCACAGCAAAGGTGCCAGCGGGGAAAAGTGATGCTGGTCCTCAATGCCTCCTGGAACCCCATCGAATGCCCCACACAATTTGGCCCTCTCTGCTTTCCTGCGCACTCTATCCTCAAAAGCACCTTTTTTCACTTTCGGCAGCCTCCGCAGCAAAAAAGACAAACGTCCAGCTTTTGCTGCCACAGCAAAGGTGCCAGCGGGGAAAAGTGATGCTGGTCCTCACTGCCTCCTGGAACCCCTTCAAATGCCCCACACAATTTTGCCCTCTCTGCTTTCCTGCGCACTCTATCCTCAAAAGCACCTTTTTTCACTTTCGGCAGCCTCCGCAGCAAAAAAGACAAACGTCCAGCTTTTGCTGCCACAGCAAAGGTGCCAGCGGGGAAAAGTGATGCTGGTCCTCACTGCCTCCTGGAACCCCTTCAAATGCCCCACACAATTTGGCCCTCTCTGCTTTCCTGCGCACTCTATCCTCAAAAGCACCTTTTTTCACTCTCGGGGGCGTTTGGAGCAAAAAAGACAAACGTCCAGCTTTTGCTGCCACAGCAAAGGTGCCAGCGGGGAAAAGTGATGCTGGTCCTCAATGCCTCCTGGAACCCCATCGAATGCCCCACACAATTTAGCCCTCTCTGCTTTCCTGCGCACTCTATCCTCAAAAGCACCTTTTTTCACTCTTGGCGGCGTTTGGAGCAAAATAGAAAAACGTCCAGCTTTTGCTGCCACAGCAAAGGTGCCAGCGGGGAAAATTGATGTTGGTCCTCAATGCCTCCTGGAACCCCATCGAATGCCCCAGACAATTTGGCCCTCTCTGCCCTCCTGCGCACTCTATCCTCAAAAGCACCTTTTTTCACTCTCGGCAGCCTCTGCAGCAAAAAAGACAAACGTCCAGCTTTTGCTGCCACAGCAAAGGTGCCAGCGGGGAAAAGTGATGCTGGTCCTCACTGCCTCCTGGAAACCCTTCAAATGCCCCACACAATTTGGCCCTCTCTGCTTTCCTGAGGACTCTATCCTCAAAAGCAACTTTTTTCATTTTCGGCAGCCTCCGCAGCAAAAAAGACAAACGTCCAGCTTTTGCTGCCACAGCAAAGGTGCCAGCGGGGAAAAGTGATGCTGGTCCTCACTGCCTCCTGGAACCCCTTCAAATGCCCCAGACTATTTGGCCCTCTCTGCTTTCCTGCGCACTCTATCCTCAAAAGCACCTTTTTTCACTCTCGGCAGCCTCCGCAGCAAAAAAGACAAACGTCCAGCTTTTGCTGCCACAGCAAAGGTGCCAGCGGGGAAAAGTGATCCTGGTCCTCACTGCCTCCTGGAACCCCTTCAAATGCCCCAGACTATTTGGCAATCTCTGCTTTCCTGCGCACCCTATCCTCAAAAGCACCTTTTTTCACTCTCGGCAGCCTCCGGAGCAAAAAAGACAAACGTCCAGCTCTTGCTGCCACAGCAAAGTTGCCAGCGGGGAAAAGTGATGCTGGTCCTCACTGCCTCCTGGAACCCCTTCAAATGCCCCACACAATTTGGCCCTCTCTGCTTTCCTGCGCACTCTATCCTCAAAAGCACCTTTTTTCACTCTCGGCGGCGTTTGGAGCAAAAAAGACAAACGTCCAGCTTTTGCTGCCACAGCAAAGGTGCCAGCGGGGAAAAGTGATGCTGGTCCTCACTGCCTCCTGGAACCCCTTCAAATGCCCCAGACAATTTGGCCCTCTCTGCTTTCCTGCGCACTCTATCCTCAAAAGCACCTTTTTTCACTCTCGGCAGCGTTTGGAGCAAAAAAGACAAACGTCCAGCTTTTGCTGCCACAGCAAAGGTGCCAGCGGGGAAAAGTGATGCTGGTCCTCACTGCCTCCTGGAACCCCTTCAAATGCCCCAGACAATTTGGCCCTCTCTGCTTTCCTGCGCACTCTATCCTCAAAAGCACCTTTTTTCACTCTCGGCAGCCTCCGCAGCAAAAAAGACAAACGTCCAGCTTTTGCTGCCACAGCAAAGGTGCCAGCGGGGAAAAGTGATTCTGGTCCTCAATGCCTCCTGGAACCCCTTCAAATGCCCCACACAATTTGGCCCTCTCTGCTTTCCTGCGCACTCTATCCTCAAAAGCATCTTTTTTCACTCTCGGCGGCGTTTGGAGCAAAAAAGACAAACGTCCAGCTTTTGCTGCCACAGCAAAGGTGCCAGCGGGGAAAAGTGATGCTGGTCCTCACTGCCTCCTGAAACCCCTTCAAATGCCCCACACAATTTGGCCCTCTCTGCTTTCCTGCGCACTCTATCCTCAAAAGCACATTTTTCACTCTCGGCGGCGTTTGGAGCAAAAAAGACAAACGTCCAGCTTTTGCTGCCACAGCAAAGGTGCCAGCGGGGAAAAGTGATGCTGGTCCTCAATGCCTCCTGGAACCCCTTCAAATGCCCCACACAATTTAGCCCTCTCTGCTTTCCTGCGCACTCTATCCTCAAAAGCACCTTTTTTCACTCTCGGCGGCGTTTGGAGCAAAAAAGACAAACGTCCAGCTTTTGCTGCCACAGCAAAGGTGCCAGCGGGGAAAAGTGATGCTGGTCCTCAATGCCTCCTGGAACCCCATCGAATGCCCCACACAATTTAGCCCTCTCTGCTTTCCTGCGCACTCTATCCTCAAAAGCACCTTTTTTCACTCTCGGCGGCGTTTGGAGCAAAAAAGACAAACGTCCAGCTTTTGCTGCCACAGCAAAGGTGCCAGCGGGGAAAGATGATGCTGGTCCTCACTGCCTCCTGGAACCCTTTCAAATGCCCCACACAATTTGGCCCTCTCTGCTTTCCTGAGGACTCTATCCTCAAAAGCACCTTTTTTCTTTTTCGGCAGCCTCCGCAGCAAAAAAGATAAACGTCCAGCTTTTTCTGCCACAGCAAAGGTGCCAGCAGGGAAAAGTGATGCTGGTCCTCACTGCCTCCTGGAACCCCTTCAAATGCCCCACACAATTTGGCCCTCTCTGCTTTCCTGCGCACTCTATCCTCAAAAGCACCTTTTTTCACTCTCGGCGGTGTTTGCAGCAAAAAAGACAAAGGTCCAGCTTTTGCTGCCACAGGAAAGTTGCCAGCGGGGAAAAGTGATGCTGGTCCTCACTGCCTCCTGGAACCCTTTCAAATGCCCCACACAATTTGGCCCTCTCTGCTTTCCTGAGGACTCTATCCTCAAAAGCACCTTTTTTCACTCTCGGCAGCCTCCGCAGCAAAAAAGACAAACGTCCAGCTTTTGCTGCCACAGCAAAGGTGCCAGCGGGGAAAAGTGATGCTGGTCCTCACTGCCTCCTGGAACCCCTTCAAATGCCCCAGACAATTTGGCCCTCTCTGCTTTCCTGCGCACTCTATCCTCAAAAGCACCTTTTTTCACTCTCGGCAGCCTCCGCAGCAAAAAAGACAAACGTCCAGCTTTTGCTGCCACAGCAAAGGTGCCAGCGGGGAAAAGTGATCCTGGTCCTCAATGCCTCCTGGAACCCCATCGAATGCCCCACACAATTTGGCCTTCTCTGCTTTCCTGCGCACTCTATCCTCAAAAGCACCTTTTTTCACTCTCGGCAGCCTCCGCAGCAAAAAAGACAAACGTCCAGCTTTTGCTGCCACAGCAAAGGTGCCAGCGGGGAAAAGTGATGCTGGTCCTCACTGCCTCCTGGAACCCCTTCAAATGCCCCAGACTATTTGGCCCTCTCTGCTTTCCTGCGCACTCTATCCTCAAAAGCACCTTTTTTCACTCTCGGCAGCCTCCGCAGCAAAAAAGACAAACGTCCAGCTTTTGCTGCCACAGCAAAGGTGCCAGCGGGGAAAAGTGATGCTGGTCCTCACTGCCTCCTGGAACCCCTTCAAATGCCCCAGACTATTTGGCCCTCTCTGCTTTCCTGCGCACCCTATCCTCAAAAGCACCTTTTTTCACTCTCGGCAGCCTCCGGAGCAAAAAAGACAAACGTCCAGCTCTTGCTGCCACAGCAAAGGTGCCAGCGGGGAAAAGTGATGCTGGTCCTCACTTCCTCCTGGAACCCGTTCACATGCCCCACACAATTTGGCCCTCTCTGCTTTCCTGCGCACTCTATCCTCAAAAGCACCTTTTTTCACTCTCGGCGGCGTTTGGAGCAAAAAAGACAAACGTCCAGCTTTTGCTGCCACAGCAAAGGTGCCAGCGGGGAAAAGTGATGCTGGTCCTCACTGCCTCCTGGAACCCCTTCAAATGCCCCACACAATTTGGCCCTCTCTGCTTTCCTGCGCACTCTATCCTCAAAAGCACCTTTTTTCACTCTCGGCAGCCTCCGCAGCAAAAAAGACAAACGTCCAGCTTTTGCTGCCACAGCAAAGGTGCCAGCGGGGAAAAGTGATGCTGGTCCTCACTGCCTCCTGGAACCCCTTCAAATGCCCCACACAATTTGGCCCTCTCTGCTTTCCTGCGCACTCTATCCTCAAAAGCACCTTTTTTCACTCTCGGCAGCCTCCGCAGCAAAAAAGACAAACGTCCAGCTTTTGCTGCCACAGCAAAGGTGCCAGAGGGGAAAAGTGATGCTGGTCCTCAATGCCTCCTGGAACTCCATCGAATGCGCCACACAATTTGGCCCTCTCTGCTTTCCTGCGCACTCTATCCTCAAAAGCACCTTTTTTCACTCTCGGCAGCCTCTGCAGCAAAAAAGACAAACGTCCAGCTTTTGCTGCCACAGCAAAGGTGCCAGCGGGGAAAAGTGATGCTGGTCCTCACTGCCTCCTGGAACCCCTTCAAATGCCCCAGACTATTTGGCCCTCTCTGCTTTCCTGCACACCCTATCCTCAAAAGCACCTTTTTTCACTCTCGGCAGCCTCCGCAGCAAAAAAGACAAACGTCCAGCTCTTGCTGCCACAGCAAAGTTGCCAGCGGGGAAAAGTGATGCTGGTCCTCACTGCCTCCTGGAACCCCTTCAAATGCCCCACACAATTTGGCCCTCTCTGCTTTCCTGCGCACTCTATCCTCAAAAGCACCTTTTTTCACTCTAGGCGGCGTTTGGCGCAAAAAAGACAAACGTCCAGCTTTTGCTGCCACAGCAAAGGTGCCAGCGGGGAAAAGTGATGCTGGTCCTCACTGCCTCCTGGAACCCCTTCAAATGCCCCACACAATTTGGCCCTCTCTGCTTTCCTGCGCACTCTATCCTCAAAAGCACCTTTTTTCACTTTCGGCAGCCTCCGCAGCAAAAAAGACAAACGTCCAGCTTTTGCTGCCACAGCAAAGGTGCCAGCGGGGAAAAGTGATGCTGGTCCTCAATGCCTCCTGGAACCCCATCGAATGCCCCACACAATTTGGCCCTCTCTGCTTTCCTGCGCACTCTATCCTCAAAAGCACCTTTTTTCACTTTCGGCAGCCTCCGCAGCAAAAAAGACAAACGTCCAGCTTTTGCTGCCACAGCAAAGGTGCCAGCGGGGAAAAGTGATGCTGGTCCTCACTGCCTCCTGGAACCCCTTCAAATGCCCCACACAATTTTGCCCTCTCTGCTTTCCTGCGCACTCTATCCTCAAAAGCACCTTTTTTCACTTTCGGCAGCCTCCGCAGCAAAAAAGACAAACGTCCAGCTTTTGCTGCCACAGCAAAGGTGCCAGCGGGGAAAAGTGATGCTGGTCCTCACTGCCTCCTGGAACCCCTTCAAATGCCCCACACAATTTGGCCCTCTCTGCTTTCCTGCGCACTCTATCCTCAAAAGCACCTTTTTTCACTCTCGGGGGCGTTTGGAGCAAAAAAGACAAACGTCCAGCTTTTGCTGCCACAGCAAAGGTGCCAGCGGGGAAAAGTGATGCTGGTCCTCAATGCCTCCTGGAACCCCATCGAATGCCCCACACAATTTAGCCCTCTCTGCTTTCCTGCGCACTCTATCCTCAAAAGCACCTTTTTTCACTCTTGGCGGCGTTTGGAGCAAAATAGAAAAACGTCCAGCTTTTGCTGCCACAGCAAAGGTGCCAGCGGGGAAAATTGATGTTGGTCCTCAATGCCTCCTGGAACCCCATCGAATGCCCCAGACAATTTGGCCCTCTCTGCCCTCCTGCGCACTCTATCCTCAAAAGCACCTTTTTTCACTCTCGGCAGCCTCTGCAGCAAAAAAGACAAACGTCCAGCTTTTGCTGCCACAGCAAAGGTGCCAGCGGGGAAAAGTGATGCTGGTCCTCACTGCCTCCTGGAAACCCTTCAAATGCCCCACACAATTTGGCCCTCTCTGCTTTCCTGAGGACTCTATCCTCAAAAGCAACTTTTTTCATTTTCGGCAGCCTCCGCAGCAAAAAAGACAAACGTCCAGCTTTTGCTGCCACAGCAAAGGTGCCAGCGGGGAAAAGTGATGCTGGTCCTCACTGCCTCCTGGAACCCCTTCAAATGCCCCAGACTATTTGGCCCTCTCTGCTTTCCTGCGCACTCTATCCTCAAAAGCACCTTTTTTCACTCTCGGCAGCCTCCGCAGCAAAAAAGACAAACGTCCAGCTTTTGCTGCCACAGCAAAGGTGCCAGCGGGGAAAAGTGATCCTGGTCCTCACTGCCTCCTGGAACCCCTTCAAATGCCCCAGACTATTTGGCAATCTCTGCTTTCCTGCGCACCCTATCCTCAAAAGCACCTTTTTTCACTCTCGGCAGCCTCCGGAGCAAAAAAGACAAACGTCCAGCTCTTGCTGCCACAGCAAAGTTGCCAGCGGGGAAAAGTGATGCTGGTCCTCACTGCCTCCTGGAACCCCTTCAAATGCCCCACACAATTTGGCCCTCTCTGCTTTCCTGCGCACTCTATCCTCAAAAGCACCTTTTTTCACTCTCGGCGGCGTTTGGAGCAAAAAAGACAAACGTCCAGCTTTTGCTGCCACAGCAAAGGTGCCAGCGGGGAAAAGTGATGCTGGTCCTCACTGCCTCCTGGAACCCCTTCAAATGCCCCAGACAATTTGGCCCTCTCTGCTTTCCTGCGCACTCTATCCTCAAAAGCACCTTTTTTCACTCTCGGCAGCGTTTGGAGCAAAAAAGACAAACGTCCAGCTTTTGCTGCCACAGCAAAGGTGCCAGCGGGGAAAAGTGATGCTGGTCCTCACTGCCTCCTGGAACCCCTTCAAATGCCCCAGACAATTTGGCCCTCTCTGCTTTCCTGCGCACTCTATCCTCAAAAGCACCTTTTTTCACTCTCGGCAGCCTCCGCAGCAAAAAAGACAAACGTCCAGCTTTTGCTGCCACAGCAAAGGTGCCAGAGGGGAAAATTGATGCTGGTCCTCAATGCCTCCTGGAACTCCATCGAATGCGCCACACAATTTGGCCCTCTCTGCTTTCCTGCGCACTCTATCCTCAAAAGCACCCTTTTTCACTCTCGGCAGCCTCCGCAGCAAAAAAGACAAACGTCCAGCTTTTGCTGCCACAGCAAAGGTGCCAGCGGGGAAAAGTGATGCTGGTCCTCACTGCCTCCTGGAACCCCTTCAAATGCCCCAGACAATTTGGCCCTCTCTGCTTTCCTGCGCACTCTATCCTCAAAAGCACCTTTTTTCACTCTCGGCAGCCTCCGGAGCAAAAAAGACAAACGTCCAGCTTTTGCTGCCACAGCAAAGGTGCCAGCGGGGAAAAGTGATCCTGGTCCTCAATGCCTCCTGGAACCCCATCGAATGCCCCACACAATTTGGCCCTCTCTGCTTTCCTGCGCACTCTATCCTCAAAAGCACCTTTTTTCACTTTCGGCAGCCTCCGCAGCAAAAAAGACAAACGTCCAGCTTTTGCTGCCACAGCAAAGGTGCCAGCGGGGAAAAGTGATGCTGGTCCTCACTGCCTCCTGGAACCCCTTCAAATGCCCCACACAATTTTGCCCTCTCTGCCCTCCTGCGCACTCTATCCTCAAAAGGACCTTTTTTCACTTTCGGCAGCCTCCGGAGCAAAAAAGACAAACGTCCAGCTTTTGCTGCCACAGCAAAGGTGCCAGCGGGGAAAAGTGATGCTGGTCCTCACTGCCTCCTGGAACCCCTTCAAATGCCCCACACAATTTGGCCCTCTCTGCTTTCCTGCGCACTCTATCCTCAAAAGCACCTTTTTTCACTCTCGGGGGCGTTTGGAGCAAAAAAGACAAACGTCCAGCTTTTGCTGCCACAGCAAAGGTGCCAGCGGGGAAAAGTGATGCTGGTCCTCAATGCCTCCTGGAACCCCATCGAATGCCCCACACAATTTAGCCCTCTCTGCTTTCCTGCGCACTCTATCCTCAAAAGCACCTTTTTTCACTCTCGGCAGCCTCCGCAGCAAAAAAGACAAACGTCCAGCTTTTGCTGCCACAGCAAAGGTGCCAGCGGGGAAAAGTGATGCTGGTCCTCAATGCCTCCTGGAACCCCATCGAATGCCCCACACAATTTAGCCCTCTCTGCTTTCCTGCGCACTCTATCCTCAAAAGCACCTTTTTTCACTCTTGGCGGCGTTTGGAGCAAAATAGAAAAACGTCCAGCTTTTGCTGCCACAGCAAAGGTGCCAGCGGGGAAAATTGATGTTGGTCCTCAATGCCTCCTGGAACCCCATCGAATGCCCCAGACAATTTGGCCCTCTCTGCCCTCCTGCGCACTCTATCCTCAAAAGCACCTTTTTTCACTCTCGGCAGCCTCTGCAGAAAAAAGACAAACGTCCAGCTTTTGCTGCCACAGCAAAGGTGCCAGCGGGGAAAAGTGATGCTGGTCCTCACTGCCTCCTGGAAACCCTTCAAATGCCCCACACAATTTGGCTTTCTCTGCTTTCCTGAGGACTCTATCCTCAAAAGCAACTTTTTTCATTTTCGGCAGCCTCCGCAGCAAAAAAGACAAACGTCCAGCTTTTGCTGCCACAGCAAAGGTGCCAGCGGGGAAAAGTGATGCTGGTCCTCACTGCCTCCTGGAACCCCTTCAAATGCCCCAGACTATTTGGCCCTCTCTGCTTTCCTGCGCACTCTATCCTCAAAAGCACCTTTTTTCACTCTCGGCAGCCTCCGCAGCAAAAAAGACAAACGTCCAGCTTTTGCTGCCACAGCAAAGGTGCCAGCGGGGAAAAGTGATCCTGGTCCTCACTGCCTCCTGGAACCCCTTCAAATGCCCCAGACTATTTGGCAATCTCTGCTTTCCTGCGCACCCTATCCTCAAAAGCACCTTTTTTCACTCTCGGCGGCGTTTGGAGCAAAAAAGACAAACGTCCAGCTTTTGCTGCCACAGCAAAGGTGCCAGCGGGGAAAAGTGATGCTGGTCCTCACTGCCTCCTGGAACCCCTTCAAATGCCCCAGACAATTTGGCCCTCTCTGCTTTCCTGCGCACTCTATCCTCAAAAGCACCTTTTTTCACTCTCGGCAGCGTTTGGAGCAAAAAAGACAAACGTCCAGCTTTTGCTGCCACAGCAAAGGTGCCAGCGGGGAAAAGTGATGCTGGTCCTCACTGCCTCCTGGAACCCCTTCAAATGCCCCACACAATTTGGCCCTCTCTGCTTTCCTGCGCACTCTATCCTCAAAAGCACCTTTTTTCACTCTCGGCAGCCTCCGCAGCAAAAAAGACAAACGTCCAGCTTTTGCTGCCACAGCAAAGGTGCCAGAGGGGAAAATTGATGCTGGTCCTCAATGCCTCCTGGAACTCCATCGAATGCGCCACACAATTTGGCCCTCTCTGCTTTCCTGCGCACTCTATCCTCAAAAGCACCCTTTTTCACTCTCGGCAGCCTCCGCAGCAAAAAAGACAAACGTCCAGCTTTTGCTGCCACAGCAAAGGTGCCAGCGGGGAAAAGTGATGCTGGTCCTCACTGCCTCCTGGAACCCCTTCTAATGCCCCACACAATTTGGCCCTCTCTGCTTTCCTGCGCACTCTATCCTCAAAAGCACCTTTTTTCATTTTCGGCAGCCTCCGCAGCAAAAAAGACAAACGTCCAGCTTTTGCTGCCACAGCAAAGGTGCCAGCGGGGAAAAGTGATGCTGGTCCTCACTGACTCCTGGAACCCCTTCACATGTCCCACACAATTTGGCCCTCTCTGCTTTCCTGCGCACTCTATCCTCAAAAGCACCTTTTTTCACTCTCGGCAGCCTCCGCAGCAAAAAAGACAAACGTCCAGCTTTTGCTGCCACAGCAAAGGTGCCAGCGGGGAAAAGTGATGCTGGTCCTCACTGCCTCCTGGAACCCCTTCAAATGCCCCAGACTATTTGGCCCTCTCTGCTTTCCTGCACACCCTATCCTCAAAAGCACCTTTTTTCACTCTCGGCAGCCTCCGGAGCAAAAAAGACAAACGTCCAGCTTTTGCTGCCACAGCAAAGGTGCCAGCGGGGAAAAGTGATGCTGGTCCTCAATGCCTCCTGGAACCCCATCGAATGCCCCACACAATTTTGCCCTCTCTGCTTTCCTGCGCACTCTATCCTCAAAAGCACCTTTTTTCACTCTCGGCAGCCTCCGCAGCAAAAAAGACAAACGTCCAGCTTTTGCTGCCACAGCAAAGGTGCCAGCGGGGAAAAGTGATGCTGGTCCTCACTGCCTCCTGGAACCCCTTCAAATGCCCCACACAATTTTGCCCTCTCTGCCCTCCTGCGCACTCTATCCTCAAAAGGAACTTTTTTCACTCTCGGCAGCCTCCGCAGCAAAAAAGACAAACGTCCAGCTTTTGCTGCCACAGCAAAGGTGCCAGCGGGGAAAAGTGATGCTGGTCCTCAATGCCTCCTGGAACCCCATCGAATGCCCCACACAATTTGGCCCTCTCTGCTTTCCTGCGCACTCTATCCTCAAAAGCACCTTTTTTCACTTTCGGCAGCCTCCGCAGCAAAAAAGACAAACGTCCAGCTTTTGCTGCCACAGCAAAGGTGCCAGCGGGGAAAAGTGATGCTGGTCCTCACTGCCTCCTGGAACCCCTTCAAATGCCCCACACAATTTGGCCCTCTCTGCCCTCCTGCGCACTCTATCCTCAAAAGGACCTTTTTTCACTTTCGGCAGCCTCCGCAGCAAAAAAGACAAACGTCCAGCTTTTGCTGCCACAGCAAAGGTGCCAGCGGGGAAAAGTGATGCTGGTCCTCACTGCCTCCTGGAACCCCTTCAAATGCCCCACACAATTTGGCCCTCTCTGCTTTCCTGCGCACTCTATCCTCAAAAGCACCTTTTTTCACTTTCGGCAGCCTCCGCAGCAAAAAAGACAAACGACCAGCTTTTGCTGCCACAGCAAAGTTGACAGCGGGGAAAAGTGATGCTGGTCCTCAATGCCTCCTGGAACCCCATCGAATGCCCCACACAATTTGGCCCTCTCTGCTTTCCTGCGCACTCTATCCTCAAAAGCACCTTTTTTCACTTTCGGTAGCCTCCGCAGCAAAAAAGACAAACGTCCAGCTTTTGCTGCCACAGCAAAGGTGCCAGCGGGGAAAAGTGATGCTGGTCCTCACTGACTCCTGGAACCCCTTCACATGTCCCACACAATTTGGCCCTCTCTGCTTTCCTGCGCACTCTATCCTCAAAAGCACCTTTTTTCACTCTCGGCAGCCTCCGCAGCAAAAAAGACAAACGTCCAGCTTTTGCTGCCACAGCAAACGTGCCAGCGGGGAAAAGTGATGCTGGTCCTCACTGCCTCCTGGAACCCCTTCAAATGCCCCAGACTATTTGGCCCTCTCTGCTTTCCTGCACACCCTATCCTCAAAAGCACCTTTTTTCACTCTCGGCAGCCTCCGGAGCAAAAAAGACAAACGTCCAGCTTTTGCTGCCACAGCAAAGGTGCCAGCGGGGAAAAGTGATGCTGGTCCTCAATGCCTCCTGGAACCCCATCGAATGCCCCACACAATTTTGCCCTCTCTGCTTTCCTGCGCACTCTATCCTCAAAAGCACCTTTTTTCACTCTCGGCATCCTCCGCAGCAAAAAAGACAAACGTCCAGCTTTTGCTGCCACAGCAAAGGTGCCAGCGGGGAAAAGTGATGCTGGTCCTCACTGCCTCCTGGAACCCCATCGAATGCCCCACACAATTTTGCCCTCTCTGCCCTCCTGCGCACTCTATCGTCAAAAGGAACTTTTTTCACTCTCGGCAGCCTCCGCAGCAAAAAAGACAAACGTCCAGCTTTTGCTGCCACAGCAAAGGTGCCAGCGGGGAAAAGTGATGCTGGTCCTCAATGCCTCCTGGAACCCCATCGAATGCCCCACACAATTTGGCCCTCTCTGCTTTCCTGCGCACTCTATCCTCAAAAGCACCTTTTTTCACTTTCGGCAGCCTCCGCAGCAAAAAAGACAAACGTCCAGCTTTTGCTGCCACAGCAAAGGTGCCAGCGGGGAAAAGTGATGCTGGTCCTCACTGCCTCCTGGAACCCCTTCAAATGCCCCACACAATTTGGCCCTCTCTGCCCTCCTGCGCACTCTATCCTCAAAAGCACCTTTTTTCACTTTCGGCAGCCTCCGCAGCAAAAAAGACAAACGTCCAGCTTTTGCTGCCACAGCAAAGGTGCCAGCGGGGAAAAGTGATGCTGGTCCTCACTGCCTCCTGGAACCCCTTCAAATGCCCCACACAATTTGGCCCTCTCTGCTTTCCTGCGCACTCTATCCTCAAAAGCACCTTTTTTCACTTTCGGCAGCCTCCGCAGCAAAAAAGACAAACGACCAGCTTTTGCTGCCACAGCAAAGTTGACAGCGGGGAAAAGTGATGCTGGTCCTCAATGCCTCCTGGAACCCCATCGAATGCCCCACACAATTTGGCCCTCTCTGCTTTCCTGCGCACTCTATCCTCAAAAGCACCTTTTTTCACTTTCGGTAGCCTCCGCAGCAAAAAAGACAAACGTCCAGCTTTTGCTGCCACAGCAAAGGTGCCAGCGGGGAAAAGTGATGCTGGTCCTCACTGCCTCCTGGAACCCCTTCAAATGCCCCAGACTATTTGGCCCTCTCTGCTTTCCTGCTCACCCTATCCTCAAAAGCACCTTTTTTCACTCTCGGCAGCCTCCGGAGCAAAAAAGACAAACGTCCAGCTCTTGCTGCCACAGCAAAGGTGCCAGAGGGGAAAAGTGATGCTGGTCCTCACTGCCTCCTGGAACCCCTTCAAATGCCCCACACAATTTGGCCCTCTCTGCTTTCCTGCGCACTCTATCCTCAAAAGCACCTTTCTTCACTCTCGGCAGCCTCCGCAGCAAAAAAGACAAACGTCCAGCTTTTGCTGCCACAGCAAAGGTGCCAGCGGGGAAAAGTGATGCTGGTCCTCACTGCCTCCTGGAACCCCTTCAAATGCCCCACACAATTTGGCCCTCTCTGCTTTCCTGAGCACTCTATCCTCAAAAGCACCTTTTTTCACTCTCGGCGGCGTTTGGATCAAAAAAGACAAACGTCCAGCTTTTGCTGCCACAGCAAAGGTGCCAGCGGGGAAAAGTGATGCTGGTCCTCACTGCCTCCTGGAACCCCTTCAAATGCCCCAGACAATTTGGCCCTCTCTGCTTTCCTGCGCACTCTATCCTCAAAAGCACCTTTTTTCACGCTCATCGGAGTTTGGTGCAAAAAAGAAAAACGTCCAGATTTTGCTGCCACAGCAAAGGTGCCAGCGGGGAAAAGTGATGCTGGTCCTCACTGCCTACTGGAACCCTTTCAAATGCCCCACACAATTTGGCCCTCTCTGCTTTCCTGAGGACTCTATCCTCAAAAGCACCTTTTTTCATTTTCGGCAGCCTCCGCAGCAAAAAAGAAAAATGTCCAGCTTTTGCTTTCACAGCAAAGGTGCCAGCAGGGAAAAGTGATGCTGGTCCTCACTGCCTCCTGAAACCCCTTCAAATGCCCCAGACAATTTGGCCCTCTCTGCTTTCCTGCGCACTCTATCCTCAAAAGCACCTTTTTTCACTCTCGTCGGCTTTTGGAGCAAAATAGAAAAACGTCCAGCTTTTGCTGCCACAGCAAAGGTGCCAGCGGGGAAAATTGATGCTGGTCCTCAATGCCTCCTGGAACCCCATCGAATGCCCCACACAATTTGGCCCTCTCTGCCCTCCTGCGCACTCTATCCTCAAAAGCACCTTTTTTCACTCTCGGCAGCCTCCGGAGCAAAAAAGACAAACGTCCAGCTTTTGCTGCCACAGCAAAGGTGCCAGCGGGGAAAAGTGATGCTGGTCCTCACTGCCTCCTGGAACCCCTTCAAATGCCCCACACAATTTGGCCCTCTCTGCTTTCCTGCGCACTCTATCCTCAAAAGCACCTTTTTTCACTCTCGGCGACGTTTGGAGCAAAAAAGACAAACGTCCAGCTTTTGCTGCCACAGCAAAGGTGCCAGCGGGGAAAAGTGATGCTTGTCCTCACTGCCTCCTGGAACCCCTTCAAATGCCCCACACAATTTGGCCCTCTCTGCTTTCCTGCGCACTCTATCCTCAAAAGCACCTTTTTTCACTCTCGGCATCCTCCGCAGCAAAAAAGACAAACGTCCAGCTTTTGCTGCCACAGCAAAGGTGCCAGCGGGGAAAAGTGACGCTGGTCCTCACTGCCTCCTGGAACCCCTTCAAATGCCCCACACAATTTGGCCCTCTCTGCTTTCCTGCGCACTCTCTCCTCAAAAGCACCTTTTTTCACTCTCGTAGGCGTTTGGAGCAAAAACGAAAAACGTCCAGCTTTTGCTGCCACAGCAAAAGTGCCAGCGGGGAAAAGTGATGCTGGTCCTCACTGCCTCCTGGAACCCCTTCAAATGCCCCACACAATTTGGCCCTCTCTGCTTTCCTGCGCACTCTATCCTTCAAAAGCACCTTTTTTCACTCTCGGCGGCGTTTGGAGCAAAAAAGACAAACGTCCAGCTTTTGCTGCCACAGCAAAGGTGCCAGCGGGGAAAAGTGATGCTGGTCCTCACTGCCTCCTGGAACCCCTTCAAATGCCCCAGACAATTTGGCCCTCTCTGCTTTCCTGCGCACTCTATCCTCAAAAGCACCTTTTTTCACTCTCGGCAGCCTCCGCAGCAAAAAAGACAAACGTCCAGCTTTTGCTGCCACAGCAAAGGTGCCAGAGGGGAAAATTGATGCTGGTCCTCAATGCCTCCTGGAACTCCATCGAATGCGCCACACAATTTGGCCCTCTCTGCTTTCCTGCGCACTCTATCCTCAAAAGCACCTTTTTTCACTCTCGGCAGCCTCCGCAGCAAAAAAGACAAACGTCCAGCTTTTGCTGCCACAGCAAAGGTGCCAGCGGGGAAAAGTGATGCTGGTCCTCACTGCCTCCTGGAACCCCTTCAAATGCCCCACACAATTTGGCCCTCTCTGCTTTCCTGAGGACTCTATCCTCAAAAGCACCTTTTTTCATTTTCGGCAGCCTCCGCAGCAAAAAAGACAAACGTCCAGCTTTTGCTGCCACAGCAAAGGTGCCAGAGGGGAAAAGTGATGCTGGTCCTCACTGCCTCCTGGAACCCCTTCACATGTCCCACACAATTTGGCCCTCTCTGCTTTCCTGCGCACTCTATCCTCAAAAGCACCCTTTTTCACTCTCGGCAGCCTCCGCAGCAAAAAAGACAAACGTCCAGCTTTTGCTGCCACAGCAAAGGTGCCAGCGGGGAAAAGTGATGCTGGTCCTCACTGCCTCCTGGAACCCCTTCAAATGCCCCACACAATTTGGCCCTCTCTGCTTTCCTGCGCACTCTCTCCTCAAAAGCACCTTTTTTCACTCTCGTAGGCGTTTGGAGCAAAAACGAAAAACGTCCAGCTTTTGCTGCCACAGCAAAAGTGCCAGCGGGGAAAAGTGATGCTGGTCCTCACTGCCTCCTGGAACCCCTTCAAATGCCCCACACAATTTGGCCCTCTCTGCTTTCCTGCGCACTCTATCCTTCAAAAGCACCTTTTTTCACTCTCGGCGGCGTTTGGAGCAAAAAAGACAAACGTCCAGCTTTTGCTGCCACAGCAAAGGTGCCAGCGGGGAAAAGTGATGCTGGTCCTCACTGCCTCCTGGAACCCCTTCAAATGCCCCAGACAATTTGGCCCTCTCTGCTTTCCTGCGCACTCTATCCTCAAAAGCACCTTTTTTCACTCTCGGCAGCCTCCGCAGCAAAAAAGACAAACGTCCAGCTTTTGCTGCCACAGCAAAGGTGCCAGAGGGGAAAATTGATGCTGGTCCTCAATGCCTCCTGGAACTCCATCGAATGCGCCACACAATTTGGCCCTCTCTGCTTTCCTGCGCACTCTATCCTCAAAAGCACCTTTTTTCACTCTCGGCAGCCTCCGCAGCAAAAAAGACAAACGTCCAGCTTTTGCTGCCACAGCAAAGGTGCCAGCGGGGAAAAGTGATGCTGGTCCTCACTGCCTCCTGGAACCCCTTCAAATGCCCCACACAATTTGGCCCTCTCTGCTTTCCTGAGGACTCTATCCTCAAAAGCACCTTTTTTCATTTTCGGCAGCCTCCGCAGCAAAAAAGACAAACGTCCAGCTTTTGCTGCCACAGCAAAGGTGCCAGAGGGGAAAAGTGATGCTGGTCCTCACTGCCTCCTGGAACCCCTTCACATGTCCCACACAATTTGGCCCTCTCTGCTTTCCTGCGCACTCTATCCTCAAAAGCACCCTTTTTCACTCTCGGCAGCCTCCGCAGCAAAAAAGACAAACGTCCAGCTTTTGCTGCCACAGCAAAGGTGCCAGCGGGGAAAAGTGATGCTGGTCCTCACTGCCTCCTGGAACCCCTTCAAATGCCCCAGACTATTTGGCCCTCTCTGCTTTCCTGCACACCCTATCCTCAAAAGCACCTTTTTTCACTCTCGGCAGCCTCCGGAGCAAAAAAGACAAATGTCCAGCTCTTGCTGCCACAGCAAAGGTGCCAGCGGGGAAAAGTGATGCTGGTCCTCACTGCCTCCTGGAACCCCTTCAAATGCCCCACACAATTTGGCCCTCTCTGCTTTCCTGCGCACTCTATCCTCAAAAGCACCTTTTTTCACTCTCGGCGGCGTTTGGAGCAAAAAAGACAAACGTCCAGCTTTTGCTGCCACAGCAAAGGTGCCAGCGGGGAAAAGTGATGCTGGTCCTCACTGCCTCCTGGAACCCCTTCAAATGCCCCAGACAATTTGGCCCTCTCTGCTTTCCTGCGCACTCTATCTTCAAAAGCACCTTTTTTCACTCTCGGCAGCCTCCGGAGCAAAAAAGACAAACGTCCAGCTTTTGCTGCCACAGCAAAGGTGCCAGCGGGGAAAAGTGATCCTGGTCCTCAATGCCTCCTGGAACCCCATCGAATGCCCCACACAATTTGGCCTTCTCTGCTTTCCTGCGCACTCTATCCTCAAAAGCACCTTTTTTCACTCTCGGCAGCCTCCGCAGCAAAAAAGACAAACGTCCAGCTTTTGCTGCCACAGCAAAGGTGCCAGCGGGGAAAAGTGATGCTGGTCCTCACTGCCTCCTGGAACCCCTTCAAATGCCCACACAATTTGGCCCTCTCTGCTTTCCTGCGCACTCTATCCTCAAAAGCACCTTTTTTCACTCTCGGCAGCCTCCGCAGCAAAAAAGACAAACGTCCAGCTTTTGCTGCCACAGCAAAGGTGCCAGCGGGGAAAGATGATGCTGGTCCTCACTGCCTCCTGGAACCCTTTCAAATGCCCCACACAATTTGGCCCTCTCTGCTTTCCTGAGGACTCTATCCTCAAAAGCACCTTTTTTCTTTTTCGGCAGCCTCCGCAGCAAAAAAGATAAACGTCCAGCTTTTGCTGCCACAGCAAAGGTGCCAGCAGGGAAAAGTGATGCTGGTCCTCACTGCCTCCTGGAACCCCTTCAAATGCCCCACACAATTTGGCCCTCTCTGCCCTCCTGCGCACTCTATCCTCAAAAGCACCTTTTTTCACTCTCGGCGGCGTTTGGAGCAAAAAAGACAAACGTCCAGCTTTTGCTGCCACAGCAAAGGTGCCAGCGGGGAAAAGTGATGCTGGTCGTCACTGACTCCTGGAACCCCTTCAAATGCCCCACACAATTTGGCCCTCTCTGCTTTCCTGCGCACTCTATCCTCAAAAGCACCTTTTTTCACTCTCGGCGGCGTTTGGCGCAAAAAAGACAAACGTCCAGCTTTTGCTGCCACAGCAAAGGTGCCAGCGGGGAAAAGTGATGCTGGTCCTCACTGCCTCCTGGAACCCCTTCAAATGCCCCACACAATTTGGCCCTCTCTGCTTTCCTGCGCACTCTATCCTCAAAAGCACCTTTTTTCACTTTCGGCAGCCTCCGCAGCAAAAAAGACAAACGTCCAGCTTTTGCTGCCACAGCAAAGGTGCCAGCGGGGAAAAGTGATGCTGGTCCTCAATGCCTCCTGGAACCCCATCGAATGCCCCACACAATTTGGCCCTCTCTGCTTTCCTGCGCACTCTATCCTCAAAAGCACCTTTTTTCACTTTCGGCAGCCTCCGCAGCAAAAAAGACAAACGTCCAGCTTTTGCTGCCACAGCAAAGGTGCCAGCGGGGAAAAGTGATGCTGGTCCTCACTGCCTCCTGGAACCCCTTCAAATGCCCCACACAATTTGGCCCTCTCTGCCCTCCTGCGCACTCTATCCTCAAAAGGACCTTTTTTCATTTTCGGCAGCCTCCGCAGCAAAAAAGACAAACGTCCAGCTTTTGCTGCCACAGCAAAGGTGCCAGCGGGGAAAAGTGATGCTGGTCCTCACTGCCTCCTGGAACCCCTTCAAATGCCCCACACAATTTGGCCCTCTCTGCTTTCCTGAGGACTCTGTCCTCAAAAGCACCTTTTTTCTTTTTCGGCAGCCTCCGCAGCAAAAAAGATAAACGTCCAGCTTTTGCTGCCACAGCAAAGGTGCCAGCAGGGAAAAGTGATGCTGGTCCTCACTGCCTCCTGGAACCCCTTCAAATGCCCCACACAATTTGGCCCTCTCTGCTTTCCTGCGCACTCGCTCCTCAAAAGCACCTTTTTTCACTCTCGTAGGCGTTTGGAGCAAAAACGAAAAACGTCCACCTTTTGCTGCCACAGCAAAAGTGCCAGCGGGGAAAAGTGATGCTGGTCCTCACTGCCTCCTGGAACCCCTTCAAATGCCCCACACAATTTGGCCCTCTCTGCCCACCTCTGCACTCTATCCTCAAAAGCACCTTTTTTCACTCTCGGCGGCGTTTGGAGCAAAAAAGACAAACGTCCAGCTTTTGCTGCCACAGCAAAGGTGCCAGCGGGGAAAAGTGATGCTGGTCCTCAATGCCTCCTGGAACCCCATCGAATGCCCCACACAATTTGGCCCTCTCTGCTTTCCTGCGCACTCTATCCTCAAAAGCACCTTTTTTCACTTTCGGCAGCCTCCGCAGCAAAAAAGACAAACGTCCAGCTTTTGCTGCCACAGCAAAGGTGCCAGCGGGGAAAAGTGATGCTGGTCCTCACTGCCTCCTGGAACCCCTTCAAATGCCCCACACAATTTGGCCCTCTGTGCCCTCCTGCGCACTCTATCCTCAAAAGCACCTTTTTTTACTCTCTCGGCAGCCTCCAGAGCAAAAACGACAAACGTCCAGCTTTTGCTGCCACAGCAAAGGTGCCAGCGGGGAAAAGTGATGCTGGTCCTCACTGCCTCCTGGAACCCCTTCAAATGCCCCAGACTATTTGGCCCTCTCTGCTTTCCTGCTCACCCTATCCTCAAAAGCACCTTTTTTCACTCTCGGCAGCCTCCGGAGCAAAAAAGACAAACGTCCAGCTCTTGCTGCCACAGCAAAGGTGCCAGAGGGGAAAAGTGATGCTGGTCCTCACTGCCTCCTGGAACCCCTTCAAATGCCCCACACAATTTGGCCCTCTCTGCTTTCCTGCGCACTCTATCCTCAAAAGCACCTTTCTTCACTCTCGGCAGCCTCCGCAGCAAAAAAGACAAACGTCCAGCTTTTGCTGCCACAGCAAAGGTGCCAGCAGGGAAAAGTGATGCTGGTCCTCACTGCCTCCTGAAACCCCTTCAAATGCCCCAGACAATTTGGCCCTCTCTGCTTTCCTGCGCACTCTATCCTCAAAAGCACCTTTTTTCACTCTCGTCGGCGTTTGGAGCAAAATAGAAAAACGTCCAGCTTTTGCTGCCACAGGAAAAGTGCCAGCAAGGAAAATTGATGCTGGTCCTCAATGCCTCCTGGAACCCCATCGAATGCCCCAGACTGGCCCTCTCTGCCCTCCTGCGCACTCTATCCTCAAAAGCACCTTTTTTCACTCTCGGCAGCCTCCGCAGCAAAAAAGACAAACGTCCAGCTTTTGCTGCCACAGCAAAGGTGCCAGCGGGGAAAAGTGATGCTGGTCCTCACTGCCTCCTGGAACCCCTTCAAATGCCCCACACAATTTGGCCCTCTCTGCTTTCCTGCGCACTCTATCCTCAAAAGCACCTTTTTTCACTCTCGGCGGCGTTTGGAGCAAAAAAGACAAACGTCCAGCTTTTGCTGCCACAGCAAAGGTGCCAGCGGGGAAAAGTGATGCTGGTCCTCACTGCCTCCTGGAACCCCTTCAAATGCCCCACACAATTTGGCCCTCTCTGCTTTCCTGCGCACTCTATCCTCAAAAGCACCTTTTTTCACTCTCGGCGGCGTTTGGAGCAAAAAAGACAAACGTCCAGCTTTTGCTGCCACAGCAAAGGTGCCAGCGGGGAAAAGTGATGCTGGTCCTCACTGCCTCCTGGAACCCCTTCAAATGCCCCACACAATTTGGCCCTCTCTGCTTTCCTGCGCACTCTCTCCTCAAAAGCACCTTTTTTCACTCTCGTAGGCGTTTGGAGCAAAAACGAAAAACGTCCAGCTTTTGCTGCCACAGCAAAAGTGCCAGCGGGGAAAAGTGATGCTGGTCCTCACTGCCTCCTGGAACCCCTTCAAATGCCCCACACAATTTGGCCCTCTCTGCTTTCCTGCGCACTCTATCCTCAAAAGCACCTTTTTTCACTCTCGGCGGCGTTTGGAGCAAAAAAGACAAACGTCCAGCTTTTGCTGCCACAGCAAAGGTGCCAGCGGGGAAAAGTGATGCTGGTCCTCACTGCCTCCTGGAACCCCTTCAAATGCCCCACACAATTTGGCCCTCTCTGCTTTCCTGCGCACTCTATCCTCAAAAGCACCTTTTTTCACTCTCGGCGGCGTTTGGAGCAAAAAAGACAAACGTCCAGCTTTTGCTGCCACAGCAAAGGTGCCAGCGGGGAAAAGTGATGCTGGTCCTCAATGCCTCCTGGAACCTCATCGAATGCCCCACACAATTTAGCCCTCTCTGCTTTCCTGCGCACTCTATCCTCAAAAGCACCTTTTTTCACTTTCGGCATCCTCCGCAGCAAAAAAGACAAACGTCCAGCTTTTGCTGCCACAGCAAAGGTGCCAGCAGCAAAAAGTGATACTGGTCCTCACTGCCTCCTGGAACCCCTTCAAATGCCCCACACAATTTGGCCCTCTCTGCTTTCCTGCGCACTCTATCCTCAAAAGCACCTTTTTTCACTCTCGTCGGCGTTTGGAGCAAAATAGAAAAACGTCCAGCTTTTGCTGCCACAGGAAAAGTGCCAGCGGGGAAAATTGATGCTGGTCCTCAATGCCTCCTGGAACCCCATCGAATGCCCCAGACTGGCCCTCTCTGCCCTCCTGCGCACTCTATCCTCAAAAGCACCTTTTTTCACTCTCGGCAGCCTCCGGAGCAAAAAAGACAAACGTCCAGCTTTTGCTGCCACAGCAAAGGTGCCAGCGGGGAAAAGTGATGCTGGTCCTCACTGCCTCCTGGAACCCCTTCAAATGCCCCACACAATTTGGCCCTCTCTGCTTTCCTGCGCACTCTATCCTCAAAAGCACCTTTTTTCACTCTCGGCGGCGTTTGGAGCAAAAAAGACAAACGTCCAGCTTTTGCTGCCACAGCAAAGGTGCCAGCGGGGAAAAGTGATGCTGGTCCTCACTGCCTCCTGGAACCCCTTCAAATGCCCCACACAATTTGGCCCTCTCTGCTTTCCTGCGCACTCTATCCTCAAAAGCACCTTTTTTCACTCTCGGCAGCCTCCGCAGCAAAAAAGACAAACGTCCAGCTTTTGCTGCCACAGCAAAGGTGCCAGCGGGGAAAAGTGATGCTGGTCCTCACTGCCTCCTGGAACCCCTTCAAATGCCCCACACAATTTGGCCCTCTCTGCTTTCCTGCGCACTCTCTCCTCAAAAGCACCTTTTTTCAGTCTCGTAGGCGTTTGGAGCAAAAACGAAAAACGTCCAGCTTTTGCTGCCACAGCAAAAGTGCCAGCGGGGAAAAGTGATGCTGGTCCTCACTGCCTCCTGGAACCCCTTCAAATGCCCCACACAATTTGGCCCTCTCTGCTTTCCTGCGCACTCTATCCTCAAAAGCACCTTTTTTCACTCTCGGCGGCGTTTGGAGCAAAAAAGACAAACGTCCAGCTTTTGCTGCCACAGCAAAGGTGCCAGCGGGGAAAAGTGATGCTGGTCCTCACTGCCTCCTGGAACCCCTTCAAATGCCCCACACAATTTGGCCCTCTCTGCTTTCCTGCGCACTCTATCCTCAAAAGCACCTTTTTTCACTCTTGGCGGCGTTTGGAGCAAAAAAGACAAACGTCCAGCTTTTGCTGCCACAGCAAAGGTGCCAGCGGGGAAAAGTGATGCTGGTCCTCACTGCCTCCTGGAACCCCTTCAAATGCCCCACACAATTTGGCCCTCTCTGCTTTCCTGCGCACTCTATCCTCAAAAGCACCTTTTTTCACTCTCGGCAGCCTGCGCAGCAAAAAAGACAAACGTCCAGCTTTTGCTGCCACAGCAAAGGTGCCAGCGGGGAAAAGTGATGCTGGTCCTCAATGCCTCCTGGAACCTCATCGAATGCCCCACACAATTTAGCCCTCTCTGCTTTCCTGCGCACTCTATCCTCAAAAGCACCTTTTTTCACTTTCGGCAGCCTCCGCAGCAAAAAAGACAAACGTCCAGCTTTTGCTGCCACAGCAAAGGTGCCAGCGGGGAAAAGTGATGCTGGTCCTCAATGCCTCCTGGAACCCCTTCAAATGCCCCAGACAATTTGGCCCTCTCTGCTTTCCTGCGCACTCTATCCTCAAAAGCACCTTTTTTCACTCTCGGCAGCCTCCGCAGCAAAAAAGACAAACGTCCAGCTTTTGCTGCCACAGCAAAGGTGCCAGCGGGGAAAGATGATGCTGGTCCTCACTGCCTCCTGGAACCCTTTCAAATGCCCACACAATTTGGCCCTCTCTGCTTTCCTGAGGACTCTATCCTCAAAAGCACCTTTTTTCTTTTTCGGCAGCCTCCGCAGCAAAAAAGATAAACGTCCAGCTTTTGCTGCCACAGCAAAGGTGCTAGCAGCGAAAAGTGATGCTGGTCCTCACTGCCTCCTGGAACCCCTTCAAATGCCCCACACAATTTGGCCCTCTCTGCTTTCCTGCGCACTCTATCCTCAAAAGAACCTTTTTTCACTCTCGTAGGCCTTTGGAGCAAAAACGAAAAACGTCCAGCTTTTGCTGCCACAGCAAAAGTGCCAGCGGGGAAAAGTGATGCTGGTCCTCACTGCCTCCTGGAACCCCTTCAAATGCCCCACACAATTTGGCCCTCTCTGCCCTCCTGTGCACTTTATCCTCAAAAGCACCTTTTTTCACTCTCGGCGGCGTTTGGAGCAAAAAAGACAAACGTCCAGCTTTTGCTGCCACAGCAAAGGTGCCAGCGGGGAAAAGTGATGCTGGTCCTCACTGACTCCTGGAACCCCTTCAAATGCCCCAGACAATTTGGCCCTCTCTGCTTTCCTGCGCACTCTGTCCTCAAAAGCACCTTTTTTCACTCTCGGCATCGTTTGGCGCAAAAAAGACAAACGTCCAGCTTTTGCTGCCACAGCAAAGGTGCCAGTGGGGAAAAGTGATGCTGGTCCTCACTGCCTCCTGGAACCCCTTCAAATGCCCCACACAATTTGGCCCTCTCTGCTTTCCTGCGCACTCTATCCTCAAAAGCACCTTTTTTCACTTTCGGCAGCCTCCGCAGCAAAAAAGACAAACGTCCAGCTTTTGCTGCCACAGCAAAGGTGCCAGCGGGGAAAAGTGATGCTGGTCCTCAATGCCTCCTGGAACCCCATCGAATGCCCCACACAATTTGGCCCTCTCTGCTTTCCTGCGCACTCTATCCTCAAAAGCACCTTTTTTCACTTTCGGCAGACTCCGCAGCAAAAAAGACAAACGTCCAGCTTTTGCTGCCACAGCAAAGGTGCCAGCAGGGAAAAGTGATGCTGGTCCTCACTGCCTCCTGGAACCCCTTCAAATGCCCCAGACTATTTGGCCCTCTCTGCTTTCCTGCGCACTCTATCCTCAAAAGCACCTTTTTTCACTCTCGGCAGCCTCCGCAGCAAAAAAGACAAACGTCCAGCTCTTGCTGCCACAGCAAAGGTGCCAGAGGGGAAAAGTGATGCTGGTCCTCACTGCCTCCTGGAACCCTTTCAAATGCCCCACACAATTTGGCCCTCTCTGCTTTCCTGCGCACTCTATCCTCAAAAGCACCTTTTTTCACTCTCATCGGAGTTTGGAGCAAAAAAGACAAACGTCCAGCTTTTGCTGCCACAGCAAAGGTGCCAGCGGGGAAAAGTGATGCTGGTCCTCACTGCCTCCTGGAACCCTTTCAAATGCCCCACACAATTTGGCCCTCTCTGCTTTCCTGCGCACTCTATCCTCAAAAGCACCTTTTTTCACTCTCGTCGGCATTTGGAGCAAAATAGAAAAACGTCCAGCTTTTGCTGCCACAGCAAAAGTGCCAGCGGGGAAAATTGATGCTGGTCCTCAATGCCTCCTGGAACCCCATCGAATGCCCCAGACAATTTGGCCCTCTCTGCCCTCCTGCGCACTCTATCCTCAAAAGCACCTTTTTTCACTCTCGGCAGCCTCTGCAGCAAAAAAGAAAAACGTCCAGCTTTTGCTGCCACAGCAAAGGTGCCAGCGGGGAAAAGTGATGCTGGTCCTCACTGCCTCCTGGAACCCCTTCAAATGCCCCACACAATTTGGCCCTCTCTGCCCTCCTGCGCACTCTATCCTCAAAAGCACCTTTTTTCACTCTCGGCGGCGTTTGGAGCAAAAAAGACAAACGTCCAGCTTTTGCTGCCACAGCAAAGGTGCCAGCGGGGAAAAGTGATGCTGGTCCTCACTGCCTCCTGGAACCCCTTCAAATGCCCCAGACAATTTGGCCCTCTCTGCTTTCCTGCGCACTCTATCCTCAAAAGCACCTTTTTTCACTCTCGGCATCCTCCGCAGCAAAAAAGACAAACGTCCAGCTTTTGCTGCCACAGCAAAGGTGCCAGCGGGGAAAAGTGATGCTGGTCCTCACTGCCTCCTGGAACCCCTTCAAATGCCCCACACAATTTGGCCCTCTCTGCTTTCCTGCGCACTCTATCCTCAAAAGCACCTTTTTTCACTCTCGGCGGCGTTTGGAGCAAAAAAGACAAACGTCCAGCTTTTGCTGCCACAGCAAAGGTGCCAGCGGGGAAAAGTGATGCTGGTCCTCACTGCCTCCTGGAACCCCTTCAAATGCCCCACACAATTTGGCCCTCTCTGCCCTCCTGCGCACTCTATCCTCAAAAGCACCTTTTTTCACTCTCGGCGGCGTTTGGAGCAAAAAAGACAAACGTCCAGCTTTTGCTGCCACAGCAAAGGTGCCAGCGGGGAAAAGTGATGCTGGTCCTCACTGACTCCTGGAACCCCTTCAAATGCCCCAGACAATTTGGCCCTCTCTGCTTTCCTGCGCACTCTATCCTCAAAAGCACCTTTTTTCACTCTCGGCGGCGTTTGGAGCCAAAAAGACAAACGTCCAGCTTTTGCTGCCACAGCAAAGGTGCCAGCGGGGAAAAGTGATGCTGGTCCTCAATGCCTCCTGGAACCCCTTCAAATGGCCCACACAATTTGGCCCTCTCTGCTTTCCTGCGCACTCTATCCTCAAAAGCACCTTTTTTCACTTTCGGCAGCCTCCGCAGCAAAAAAGACAAACGTCCAGCTTTTGCTGCCACAGCAAAGGTGCCAGCGGGGAAAAGTGATGCTGGTCCTCACAGCCTCCTGGAACCCCTTCAAATGCCCCACACAATTTGGCCCTCTCTGCTTTCCTGCGCACTCTATCCTCAAAAGCACCTTTTTTCACTCTCGGCAGCCTCCAGAGCAAAAAAGACAAACGTCCAGCTTTTGCTGCCACAGCAAAGGTGCCAGCGGGGAAAAGTGATGCTGGTCCTCACTGCCTCCTGGAACCCCTTCAAATGCCCCAGACTATTTCGCCCTCTCTGCTTTCCTGCTCACGCTATCCTCAAAAGCACCTTTCTTCATTCTCGGCAGCCTCCGCAGCAAAAAAGACAAACGTCCAGCTTTTGCTGCCACAGCAAAGGTGCCAGCGGGGAAAAGTGATGCTGGTCCTCACTGCCTCCTGGAACCCCTTCGAATGCCCCACACAATTTGGCCCTCTCTGCTTTCCTGCGCACTCTATCCTCAAAAGCACCTTTCTTCACTCTCGGCAGCCTCCGCAGCAAAAAAGACAAACGTCCAGCTTTTGCTGCCACAGCAAAGGTGCCAGCGGGGAAAAGTGATGCTGGTCCTCACTGCCTCCTGGAACCCCTTCAAATGCCCCACACAATTTGGCCCTCTCTGCTTTCCTGCGCACTCTATCCTCAAAAGCACCTTTTTTCACTCTCATCGGAGTTTGGAGCAAAAAAGAAAAACGTCCAGCTTTTGCTGCCACAGCAAAGGTGCCAGCGGGGAAAAGTGATGCTGGTCCTCACTGCCTCCTGGAACCCTTTCAAATGCCCCACACAATTTGGCCCTCTCTGCTTTCCTGCGCACTCTATCCTCAAAAGCACCTTTTTTCATTTTCGGAAGCCTCCGCAGCAAAAAATACAAACGTCCAGCTTTTGCTGCCACAGCAAAGGTGCCAGCAGGGAAAAGTGATGCTCGTCCTCACTGCCTCCTGGAACCCCTTCAAATGCCCCAGACAATTTGGCCCTCTCTGCTTTCCTGCGCACTCTATCCTCAAAAGCACCTTTTTTCACTCTCGGCAGCCTCTGCAGCAAAAAAGACAAACGTCCAGCTTTTGCTGCCACAGCAAAGGTGCCAGAGGGGAAAAGTGATGCTGGTCCTCACTGCCTCCTGGAACCCCTTCAAATGCCCCACACAATTTGGCCCTCTCTGCTTTCCTGCGCACTCTATCCTCAAAAGCACCTTTTTTCACTCTCGGCGGCGTTTGGAGCAAAAAAGACAAACGTCCAGCTTTTGCTGCCACAGCAAAGGTGCCAGCGGGGAAAAGTGATGCTGGTCCTCAATGCCTCCTGGAACCCCTTCAAATGCCCCAGACAATTTGGCCCTCTCTGCTTTCCTGCGCACTCTATCCTCAAAAGCACCTTTTTTCACTCTCAGCATCCTCCGCAGCAAAAAAGACAAACGTCCAGCTTTTGCTGCCACAGCAAAGGTGCCAGCGGGGAAAAGTGATGCTGGTCCTCACTGCCTCCTGGAACCCCTTCAAATGCCCCACACAATTTGGCCCTCTCTGCCCTCCTGCGCACTCTATCCTCAAAAGCACCTTTTTTCACTCTCGGCAGCCTCCGGAGCAAAAAAGACAAACGTCCAGCTCTTGCTACCACAGCAAAGGTGCCAGCGGGGAAAAGTGATGCTGGTCCTCACTGCCTCCTGGAACCCCTTCAAATGCCCCACACAATTTGGCCCTCTCTGCTTTCCTGCGCACTCTATCCTCAAAAGCACCTTTTTTCACTCTCGGCGGCGTTTGGAGCAAAAAAGACAAACGTCCAGCTTTTGCTGCCACAGCAAATGTGCCAGCGGGGAAAAGTGATGCTGGTCCTCACTGCCTCCTGGAACCCCATCGAATGCCCCACACAATTTGGCCCTCTCTGCTTTCCTGCGCACTCTATCCTCAAAAGCACATTTTTTCACTCTCGGCAGACTCCGCAGCAAAAAAGACAAACGTCCAGCTTTTGCTGCCACAGCAAAGGTGCCAGCGGGGAAAAGTGATGCTGGTCCTCACTGCCTCCTGGAACCCCTTCAAATGCCCACACAATTTGGCCCTCTCTGCTTTCCTGCGCACTCTATCCTCAAAAGCACCTTTTTGCACTCTCGGCAGCCTCCACAGCAAAAAAGACAAATGTCCAGCTTTTGCTGCCACAGCAAAGGTGCCAGCGGTGAAAGATGATGCTGGTCCTCACTGCCTCCTGGAACCCCTTCAAATGCCCCACACAATTTGGCCCTCTCTGCTTTCCTGCGCACTCTATCCTCAAAAGCACCTTTTTTCACTCTCATAGGCGTTTGGAGCAAAGTAGAAAAACGTCCAGCTTTTGCTGCCACAGCAAAAGTGCCAGCGGGGAAAAGTGATGCTGGTCCTCACTGCCTCCTGGAACCCCTTCAAATCCCCCACACAATTTGTCCCTCTCTGCCCTCCTGCGCACTCTATCCTCAAAAGCACCTTTTTTCACTCTCGGCGGCGTTTGGAGCAAAAAAGACAAACGTCCAGCTTTTGCTGCCACAGCAAAGGTGCCAGCGGGGAAAAGTGATGGTGGTCCTCACTGACTCCTGGAACCCCTTCAAATGCCCCAGACAATTTGGCCCTCTCTGCTTTCCTGCGCACTCTATCCTCAAAAGCACCTTTTTTCACTCTCGGCGGCGTTTGGAGCAAAAAAGACAAACGTCCAGCTTTTGCTGCCACAGCAAAGGTGCCAGCGGAGAAAAGTGATGCTGGTCCTCACTGCCTCCTGGAACCCCTTCAAATGCCCCACACAATTTGGCCCTCTCTGCTTTCCTGCGCACTCTATCCTCAAAAGCACCTTTTTTCACTCTCGGCAGCCTCCGCAGCAAAAAAGACAAACGTCCAGCTTTTGCTGCCACAGCAAAGGTGCCAGCGGGGAAAAGTGATGCTGGTCCTCACTGCCTCCTGGAACCCCTTCAAATGCCCCAGACAATTTGGCCCTCTCTGCTTTCCTGCGCACTCTATCCTCAAAAGCGCCTTTCTTCACTCTCATCTGAGTTTGGAGCAAAAATAAAAAAGTCCAGCTTTTGCTGCCACAGCAAAGGTGCCAGCGGGGAAAAGTGATGCTGGTCCTCACTGCCTCCTGGAACCCTTTCAAATGCCCCACACAATTTGGCCCTCTCTGCTTTCCTGAGGACTTTATCCTCAAAAGCACCTTTTTTCATTTTCGGCAGCCTCCGGAGCAAAAAAGACAAACGTCCAGCTTTTGCTGCCACAGCAAAGGTGCCAGCAGAGAAAAGTGATGCTCGTCCTCACTGCCTCCTGGAACCCCTTCAAATGCCCCAGACAATTTGGCCCTCTCTGCTTTCCTGCGCACTCTCTCCTCAAAAGCACCTTTTTTTACTCTCGTCGGCGTTTGTAGCAAAATTGAAAAACGTCCAGCTTTTGCTGCCACAGCAAAGGTGCCAGCGGGGAGAAGTGATGCTGGTCCTCAATGCCTCCTGGAACCCCTGCAAATGCCCCACACAATTTGGCCCTCTCTGCCCTCCTGCGAACTCTATCCTCAAAAGAACCTTTTTTCACTCTCGGCGGTGTTTGGAGCAAAAAAGACAAACGTCCAGCTTTTGCTGCCACAGCAAAGGTGCCAGCGGGGAAAAGTGATGCTGGTCCTCACTGCCTCCTGGAACCCCTTCAAATGCCCCACACAATTTGGCCCTCTCTGCTTTCCTGCGCACTCTATCCTCAAAAGCACCTTTTTTCAGTCTCGGCAGCCTCCGGAGCAAAAAAGACAAACGTCCAGCTTTTGCTGCCACAGCAAAGGTGCCAGCGGGGAAAAGTGATGCTGGTCCTCACTGCCTCCTGGAACCCCTTCACATGCCCCAGACAATTTGGCCCTCTCTGCTTTCCTGCGCACTCTATCCTCAAAAGCACCTTTTTTCACTCTCGGCGGCGTTTGGAGCAAAAAAGACAAACGTCCAGCTTTTGCTGCCACAGCAAAGGTGCCAGCGGGGAAAAGTGATGCTGGTCCTCACTGCCTCCTGGAACCCCATCGAATGCCCCAGACAATTTGGCCCTCTCTGCCCTCCTGCGCACTCTATCCTCAAAAACACCTTTCTTCACTCTCGGCAGCCTCCGGAGCAAAAAAGACAAACGTCCAGCTTTTGCTGCCACAGCAAAGGTGCCAGAGGGGAAAAGTGATGCTGGTCCTCACTGCCTCCTGGAACCCCTTCAAATGCCCCACACAATTTGGCCCTCTCTGCTTTCCTGCGCACTCTATCCTCAAAAGCACCTTTTTTCAGTCTCGGCAGCCTCCGCAGCAAAAAAGACAAACGTCCAGCTTTTGCTGCCACAGCAAAGGTGCCAGCGGGGAAAAGTGATGCTGGTCCTCACTGCCTCCTGGAACCCCTTCAAATGCCCCAGACTATTTGGCCCTCTCTGCTTTCCTGCGCACTCTATCCTCAAAAGCACCTTTTTTCACTTTCGGCAGCCTCCGCAGCAAAAAAGACAAACGTCCAGCTTTTGCTGCCACAGCAAAGGTGGCAGCGGGGAAAAGTGATGCTGGTCCTCACTGCCTCCTGGAACCCCTTCAAATGCCCCAGACAATTTGGCCCTCTCTGCTTTCCTGCGCACTCTATCCTTAAAAGCACCTTTTTTCACTTTTAGTGGTATTTGAAGCAAAAAAGACAAACGTCCAGCTTTTGCTGCCACAGCAAAGGTGCCAGCGGGGAAAAGTGATGCTGGTCCTCACTGCCTCCTGGAACCCCTTCAAATGCCCCACACAATTTGGCCCTCTCTGCCCTCCTGCGCACTCTATCCTCAAAAGCGCCTTTCTTCACTCTCATCGGAGTTTGGAGCAAAAATAAAAAAGTCCAGCTTTTGCTGCCACAGCAAAGGTGCCAGCAGGGAAAAGTGATGCTCGTCCTCACTGCCTCCTGGAACCCCTTCAAATGCCCCAGACAATTTGGCCCTCTCTGCTTTCCTGCGCACTCTATCCTCAAAAGCACCTTTTTTCACTCTCGGCAGCCTCTGCAGCAAAAAAGACAAACGTCCAGCTTTTGCTGCCACAGCAAAGGTGCCAGCGGGGAAAAGTGATGCTGGTCCTCACTGCCTCCTGGAACCCCTTCAAATGCCCCACACAATTTGGCCCTCTCTGCTTTCCTGCGCACTCTATCCTCAAAAGCACCTTTTTTCACTCTCGGCGGCGTTTGGAGCAAAAAAGACAAACGTCCAGCTTTTGCTGCCACAGCAAATGTGCCAGCGGGGAAAAGTGATGCTGGTCCTCACTGCCTCCTGGAACCCCATCGAATGCCCCACACAATTTGGCCCTCTCTGCTTTCCTGCGCACTCTGTCCTCAAAAGCACCTTTTTTCACTCTCGGCAGCCTCCACAGCAAAAAAGACAAATGTCCAGCTTTTGCTGCCACAGCAAAGGTGCCAGCGGTGAAAGATGATGCTGGTCCTCACTGCCTCCTGGAACCCCTTCAAATGCCCCACACAATTTGGCCCTCTCTGCTTTCCTGCGCACTCTATCCTCAAAAGCAACTTTTTTCACTCTCGTAGGCGTTTGGAGCAATAAACGAAAAACGTCCAGCTTTTGCTGCCACAGCAAAAGTGCCAGCGGGGAAAAGTGATGCTGGTCCTCACTGCCTCCTGGAACCCCTTCACATGCCCCAGACAATTTGGCCCTCTCTGCTTTCCTGCGCACTCTATCCTCAAAAGCACCTTTTTTCACTCTCGGCGGCGTTTGGAGCAAAAAAGACAAACGTCCAGCTTTTGCTGCCACAGCAAAGGTGCCAGCGGGGAAAAGTGATGCTGGTCCTCACTGCCTCCTGGAACCCCATCGAATGCCCCAGACAATTTGGCCCTCTCTGCCCTCCTGCGCACTCTATCCTCAAAAACACATTTCTTCACTCTCGGCAGCCTCCGCAGCAAAAAAGACAAACGTCCAGCTTTTGCTGCCACAGCAAAGGTGCCAGAGGGGAAAAGTGATGCTGGTCCTCACTGCCTCCTGGAACCCCTTCAAATGCCCCAGACAATTTGGCCCTCTCTGCTTTCCTGCGCACTCTATCCTCAAAAGCACCTTTTTTCAGTCTCGGCAGCCTCCGCAGCAAAAAAGACAAACGTCCAGCTTTTGCTGCCACAGCAAAGGTGCCAGCGGGGAAAAGTGATGCTGGTCCTCACTGCCTCCTGGAACCCCTTCAAATGCCCCAGACTATTTGGCCCTCTCTGCTTTCCTGCGCACTCTATCCTCAAAAGCACCTTTTTTCACTCTCGGCAGCCTCCGCAGCAAAAAAGACAAACGTCCAGCTTTTGCTGCCACAGCAAAGGTGGCAGCGGGGAAAAGTGATGCTGCTCCTCACTGCCTCCTGGAACCCCTTCAAATGCCCCAGACAATTTGGCCCTCTCTGCTTTCCTGTGCACTCTATCCTTAAAAGCACCTTTTTTCACTTTTAGCGGTATTTGAAGCAAAAAAGACAAACGTCCAGCTTTTGCTGCCACAGCAAAGGTGCCAGCGGGGAAAAGTGATGCTGGTCCTCACTGCCTCCTGGAACCCCTTCAAATGCCCCACACAATTTGGCCCTCTCTGCCCTCCTGCGCACTCTATCCTCAAAAGCACCTTTTTTCACTCTCGGCAGCCTCCGCAACAAAAAAAGACAAACGTCCAGCTTTTGCTGCCACAGCAAAGGTGCCAGTGGGGAAAAGTGATGCTGGTCCTCACTGCCTCCTGGAACCCCTTCAAATGCCCCACACAATTTGGCCCTCTCTGCTTTCCTGCGCACTCTATCCTCAAAAGCACCTTTTTTCACTCTCAGCAGCCTCCGCAGCAAAAAAGACAAACGTCCAGCTTTTGCTGCCACAGCAAAGGTGCCAGCGGGGAAAAGTGATGCTGGTCCTCAATGCCTCCTGGAACCCCATCGAATGCCCCAGACAATTTGGCCCTCTCTGCCCTCCTGCGCACTCTATCCTCAAAAGCACCTTTTTTCACTCTCGGCAGCCTCCGCAGCAAAAAAGACAAACGTCCAGCTTTTGCTGCCACAGCAAAGGTGCCAGCGGGGAAAAGTGATGCTGGTCCTCACTGCCTCCTGGAACCCCTTCAAGTGCCCCACACAATTTGGCCCTCTCTGCTTTCCTGTGCACTCCATCCTTAAAAGCACCTTTTTTTCACTCTCGTCGGCGTTTGGAGCAAAAAAGACAAACGTCCAGCGTTTGCTGCCACAGCAAAGTTGCCAGCGGGGAAAAGTGATGCTGGTCCTCACTGCCTCCTGGAACCCCTTCAAATGCCCCAGACAATTTGGCCCTCTCTGCTTTCCTGCGCACTCTATCCTCAAAAGAACCTTTTTTCACTCTCGTAGGCATTTGGAGCAAAAAAGACAAACGTCCAGCTTTTGCTGTCACAGCAAAGGTGCCAGCGGGGAAAAGTGATGCTGGTCCTCACTGCCTCCTGGAACCCCTTCACATGCCCCAGACAATTTGGCCCTCTCTGCTTTCCTGCGCACTCTATCCTCAAAAGCACCTTTTTTCACTCTCGGCAGCCTCCGCAGCAAAAAAGACAAACGTCCAGCTTTTGCTGCCACAGCAAAAGTGCCAGCGGGGAAAAGTGATGCTGGTCCTCACTGCCTCCTGGAACCCCTTCACATGCCCCACACAATTTTGCCCTCTCTGCTTTCCTGCGCACTCTATCCTCAAAAGCACCTTTTTTCACTCTCGGCAGCCTCCGCAGCAAAAAAGACAAACGTCCAGCTTTTGCTGCCACAGCAAAGGTGCCAGCGGGGAAAAGTGATGCTGGTCCTCACTGCCTCCTGGAACCCCATCGAATGCCCCAGACAATTTGGCCCTCTCTGCCCTCCTGCGCACTCTATCCTCAAAAGCACCTTTTTTCACTCTCGGCAGCCTCCAGAGCAAAAAAGACAAACGTCCAGCTTTTGCTGCCACAGCAAAGGTGCCAGAGGGGAAAAGTGATGCTGGTCCTCACTGCCTCCTGGAACCCCTTCAAATGCCCCAGACAATTTGGCCCTCTCTGCTTTCCTGCGCACTCTATCCTCAAAAGCACCTTTTTTCACTCTCGGCGGCCTTTGGAGCAAAAAAGACAAACGTCCAGCTTTTGCTGCCACAGCAAAGGTGCCAGCGGGGAAAAGTGATGCTGGTCCTCACTGCCTCCTGGAACCCCTTCAAATGCCCCAGACAATTTGGCCCTCTCTGCTTTCCTGCGCACTCTATCCTCAAAAGCATCTTTTTTCACTCTCGGCAGCCTCCGCAGTAAAAAAGACAAACGTCCAGCTTTTGCTGCCACAGCAAAGGTGCCAGTGGGGAAAAGTGATGCTGGTCCTCACTGCCTCCTGGAACCCCTTCAAATGCCCCAGACAATTTGGCCCTCTCTGCTTTCCTGAGGACTCTATCCTCAAAAGCACCTTTTTTCACTCTCGGCAGCCTCCGGAGCAAAAAAGACAAACGTCCAGCTTTTGCTACCACAGCAAAGGTGCCAGCCGGGAAAAGTGATGCTGGTCCTCAATGCCTCCTGGAACCCCATCGAATGCCCCACACAATTTGGCCCTCTCTGCTTTCCTGCGCACTCTATCCTCAAAAGCACCTTTTTTCACTCTCGGCAGCCTCGGCAGCAAAAAAGACAAACGTCCAGCTTTTGCTGCCACAGCAAAGGTGCCAGCGGGGAAAAGTGATGCTGGTCCTCAATGCCTCCTGGAACCCCATCGAATGCCCCACACAATTTGGCCCTCTCTGCCCTCCTGCGCACTCTATCCTCAAAAGCACCTTTTTTCACTCTCGGCAGCCTCCGCAGCAAAAAAGACAAACGTCCAGCTTTTGCTGCCACAGCAAAGGTGCCAGCGGGGAAAAGTGATGCTGGTCCTCACTGCCTCCTGGAACCCCTTCAAGTGCCCCACACAATTTGGCCCTCTCTGCTTTCCTGCGCACTCCATCCTTAAAAGCACCTTTTTTCACTCTCGTCGGCGTTTGAAGCAAAAAAGACAAACGTCCAGCTTTTGCTGCCACAGCAAAGGTGCCAGCGGGGAAAAGTGATGCTGGTCCTCACTGCCTCCTGGAACCCCTTCAAATGCCCCACACAATTTGGCCCTCTCTGCTTTCCTGCGCACTCTATTCTCAAAAGCACCTTTTTTCACTCTCGGCGTCGTTTGGATCAAAAAAGACAAACGTCCAGCTTTTGCTGCCACAGCAAAGGTGCCAGCGGGGAAAAGTGATGCTGGTCCTCACTGCCTCCTGGAACCCCTTCAAATGCCCCACACAATTTGGCCCTCTCTGCTTTCCTGCGCACTCTATCCTCAAAAGCACCTTTTTTCACTCTCGGCGGCGTTTGGAGCAAAAAAGACAAACGTCCAGCTTTTGCTGCCACAGCAAAGGTGCCAGCGGGGAAAAGTGATGCTGGTCCTCACTGCCTCCTGGAACCCCTTCAAATGCCCCACACAATTTGGTCCTCTCTGCTTTCCTGCGCACTCTATCCTCAAAAGCACCTTTTTTCACTTTCGGCAGCCTCCGCAGCAAAAAAGACAAACGTCCAGCTTTTGCTGCCACAGCAAAGGTGCCAGCGGGGAAAAGTGATGCTGGTCCTCAATGCCTCCCGGAACCCCATCGAATGCCCCAGACAATTTGTCCCTCTCTGCCCTCCTGCGCACTCTATCCTCAAAAGCACCTTTTTTCACTCTCGGCAGCCTCCGCAGCAAAAAAGACAAACGTCCAGCTTTTGCTGCCACAGCAAAGGTGCCAGCGGGGAAAAGTGATGCTGGTCCTCACTGCCTCCTGGAACCCCTTCAAGTGCCCCACACAATTTGGCCCTCTCTGCTTTCCTGCGCACTCCATCCTTAAAAGCACCTTTTTTCACTCTCGTCGGCGTTTGGAGCAAAAAAGACAAACGTCCAGCTTTTGCTGCCACAGCAAAGTTGCCAGCGGGGAAAAGTGATGCTGGTCCTCACTGCCTCCTGGAACCCCTTCAAATGCCCCACACAATTTGGCCCTCTCTGCTTTCCTGCGCACTCTATCCTCAAAAGCACCTTTTTTCACTCTCGGCGGCGTTTGGATCAAAAAAGACAAACGTCCAGCTTTTGCTGCCACAGCAAAGGTGCCAGCGGGGAAAAGTGATGCTGGTCCTCACTGCCTCCTGGAACCCCTTCAAATGCCCCACACAATTTGGCCCTCTCTGCTTTCCTGCGCACTCTATCCTCAAAAGCACCTTTTTTCACTCTCGGCGGCGTTTGGAGCAAAAGAGACAAACGTCCAGCTTTTGCTGCCACAGCAAAGGTGCCAGCGGGGAAAAGTGATGCTGGTCCTCACTGCCTCCTGGAACCCCTTCAAATGCCCCACACAATTTGGCCCTCTCTGCTTTCCTGCGCACTCTATCCTCAAAAGCACCTTTTTTCACTCTCGGCGGCGTTTGGAGCAAAAAAGACAAACATCCAGCTTTTGCTGCCACAGCAAAGGTGCCAGCGGGGAAAAGTGATGCTGGTCCTCACTGCCTCCTGGAACCCCTTCAAATGCCCCACACAATTTGGTCCTCTCTGCTTTCCTGCGCACTCTATCCTCAAAAGCACCTTTTTTCACTTTCGGCAGCCTCCGCAGCAAAAAAGACAAACGTCCAGCTTTTGCTGCCACAGCAAAGGTGCCAGCGGGGAAAAGTGATGCTGGTCCTCAATGCCTCCCGGAACCCCATCGAATGCCCCAGACAATTTGTCCCTCTCTGCCCTCCTGCGCACTCTATCCTCAAAAGCACCTTTTTTCACTCTCGGAAGCCTCCGCAGCAAAAAAGACAAACGTCCAGCTTTTGCTGCCACAGCAAAGGTGCCAGCGGGGAAAAGTGATGCTGGTCCTCACTGCCTCCTGGAACCCCTTCAAGTGCCCCACACAATTTGGCCCTCTCTGCTTTCCTGCGCACTCCATCCTTAAAAGCACCTTTTTTCACTCTCGTCGGCGTTTGGAGCAAAAAAGACAAACGTCCAGCTTTTGCTGCCACAGCAAAGGTGCCAGCGGGGAAAAGTGATGCTGGTCCTCACTGCCTCCTGGAACCCCTTCAAATGCCCCACACAATTTGGCCCTCTCTGCTTTCCTGCGCACTCTATCCTCAAAAGCACCTTTTTCACTCTCGGCAGACTCCGCAGCAAAAAAGACAAACGTCCAGCTTTTGCTGCCACAGCAAAGGTGCCAGCGGAGAACAGTGATGCTGGTCCTCAATGCCTTCTGGAACTCCATCGAATGCCCCAGACAATTTGGCCCTCTCTGCCCTCCTGCGCACTCTATCCTCAAAAGCACCTTTTTTCACTCTCGGCAGCCTCCAGAGCAAAAAAGACAAACGTCCAGCTTTTGCTGCCACAGCAAAGGTGCCAGCGGGGAAAAGTGATGCTGGTCCTCACTGCCTCCTGGAACCCCTTCAAGTGCCCCACACAATTTGGCCCTCTCTGCTTTCCTGCGCACTCCATCCTTAAAAGCACCTTTTATCACTCTCGGCGGCGTTTGGTTCAAAAAAGACAAACGTCCAGCTTTTGCTGCCACAGCAAAGGTGCCAGCGGGGAAAAGTGATGCTGGTCCTCACTGCCTCCTGGAACCCCTTCAAATGCCCCAGACAATTTGGCCCTCTCTGCTTTCCTGCGCACTCTATCCTCAAAAGCACCTTTTTTCACTCTCGGCAGACTCCGCAGCAAAAAAGACAAACGTCCAGCTTTTGCTGCCACAGCAAAGGTGCCAGCGGGGAAAAGTGATGCTGGTCCTCAATGCCACCTGGAACCCCATCGAATGCCCCACACAATTTGGCCCTCTCTGCTTTCCTGCGCACTCTATCCTCAAAAGCACCTTTTTTCACTTTCGGCAGCCTCCGCAGCAAAAAAGACAAACGTCCAGCTTTTGCTGCCACAGCAAAGGTGCCAGCGGGGAAAAGTGATGCTGGTCCTCACTGCCTCCTGGAACTCCATCGAATGCTCCAGACAATTTGGCCCTCTCTGCCCTCCTGCGCACTCCATCCTCAAAAGCACCTTTTTTCACTCTCGGCAGCCTCCAGAGCAAAAAAGACAAACGTCCAGCTTTTGCTGCCACAGCAAAGGTGCCAGCGGGGAAAAGTGATGCTGGTCCTCACTGCCTCCTGGAACCCCTTCAAATGCCCCAGACAATTTGGCCCTCTCTGCTTTCCTGCGCACTCTATCCTCAAAAGCACCTTTTTTCACTTTCGGCAGCCTCCGCAGCAAAAAAGACAAACGTCCAGCTTTTGCTGCCACAGCAAAGGTGCCAGCGGGGAAAAGTGATGCTGGTCCTCACTGCCTCCTGGAACTCCTTCAAATGCCCCACACAATTTGGCCCTCTCTGCTTTCCTGCGCACTCTATCCTCCAAAGCACCTTTTTTCACTCTCGGCAGACTCCGCAGCAAAAAAGACAAACGTCCAGCTTTTGCTGCCACAGCAAAGGTGCCAGCGGAGAACAGTGATGCTGGTCCTCAATGCCTCCTGGAACTCCATCGAATGCCCCAGACAATTTGGCCCTCTCTGCCCTCCTGCGCACTCTATCCTCAAAAGCACCTTTTTTCACTCTCGGCAGCCTCCGCAGCAAAAAAGACAAACGTCCAGCTTTTGCTGCCACAGCAAAGGTGCCAGCGGGGAAAAGTGATGCTGGTCCTCACTGCCTCCTGGAACCCCTTCAAGTGCCCCACACAATTTGGCCCTCTCTGCTTTCCTGCGCACTCCATCCTTAAAAGCACCTTTTTTCACTCTCGGCGGCGTTTGGAGCAAAAAAGACAAACGTCCAGCTTTTGCTGCCACAGCAAAGGTGCCAGCGGGGAAAAGTGATGCTGGTCCTCACTGCCTCCTGGAACCCCTTCAAATGCCCCACACAATTTGGTCCTCTCTGCTTTCCTGCGCACTCTATCCTCAAAAGCACCTTTTTTCATTTTCGGCAGCCTCCGCAGCAAAAAAGACAAACGTCCAGCTTTTGCTGCCACAGCAAAGGTGCCAGCGGGGAAAAGTGATGCTGGTCCTCAATGCCACCTGGAACCCCATCGAATGCCCCACACAATTTGGCCCTCTCTGCTTTCCTGCGCACTCTATCCTCAAAAGCACCTTTTTTTCACTTTCGGCAGCCTCCGCAGCAAAAAAGACAAACGTCCAGCTTTTGCTGCCACAGCAAAGGTGCCAGCGGGGAAAAGTGATGCTGGTCCTCACTGCCTCCTGGAACTCCATCGAATGCTCCAGACAATTTGGCCCTCTCTGCCCTCCTGCGCACTCCATCCTCAAAAGCACCTTTTTTCACTCTCGGCAGCCTCCAGAGCAAAAAAGACAAACGTCCAGCTTTTGCTGCCACAGCAAAGGTGCCAGCGGGGAACAGTGATGCTGGTCCTCACTGCCTCCTGGAACTCCATCGAATGCCCCAGACAATTTGGTCCTCTCTGCCCTCCTGCGCACTCTATCCTCAAAAGCACTTTTTTTCACTCTCGGCAGCCTCCGCAGCAAAAAAGACAAACGTCCAGCTTTTGCTGCCACAGCAAAGGTGCCAGCGGGGAAAAGTGATGCTGGTCCTCACTGCCTCCTGGAACCCCTTCAAGTGCCCCACACAATTTGGCCCTCTCTGCTTTCCTGCGCACTCCATCCTTAAAAGCACCTTTTTTCACTCTCGTCGGCGTTTGGAGCAAAAAAGACAAACGTCCAGCTTTTGCTGCCACAGCAAAGGTGCCAGCGGGGAAAAGTGATGCTGGTCCTCACTGCCTCCTGGAACCCCTTCAAATGCCCCACACAATTTAGCCCTCTCTGCTTTCCTGCGCACTCTATCCTCAAAAGCACCTTTTTTCACTCTCGGCGGCGTTTGGAGCAAAAAAGACAAACGTCCAGCTTTTGCTGCCACAGCAAATGTGCCAGCAGGGAAAAGTGATGCTGGTCCTCACTGCCTCCTGGAACCCCTTCAAATGCCCCAGACAATTTGGCCCTCTCTGCTTTCCTGCGCACTCTATCCTCAAAAGCACCTTTTTTCACTTTCGGCAGCCTCCGCAGCAAAAAAGACAAACGTCCAGCTTTTGCTGCCACAGCAAAGGTGCCAGCGGGGAAAAGTGATGCTGGTCCTCACTGCCTCCTGGAACCCCTTCAAATGCCCCACACAATTTGGCCCTCTCTGCCCTCCTGCGCACTCTATCCTCAAAAGCACTTTTTTTCACTCTCGGCAGCCTCCGCAGCAAAAAAGACAAACGTCCAGCTTTTGCTGCCACAGCAAAGGTGCCAGCGGGGAAAAGTGATGCTGGTCCTCACTGCCTCCTGGAACCCCTTCAAGTGCCCCACACAATTTGGCCCTCTCTGCTTTCCTGCGCACTCCATCCTTAAAAGCACCTTTTTTCACTCTCGTCGGCGTTTGGAGCAAAAAAGACAAACGTCCAGCTTTTGCTGCCACAGCAAAGGTGCCAGCGGGGAAAAGTGATGCTGGTCCTCACTGCCTCCTGGAACCCCTTCAAATGCCCCACACAATTTGGCCCTCTCTGCTTTCCTGAGCACTCTATCTCAAAAGCACCTTTTTTCACTCTCGGCGGCGTTTGGATCAAAAAAGACAAACGTCCAGCTTTTGCTGCCACAGCAAAGGTGCCAGCGGGGAAAAGTGATGCTGGTCCTCACTGCCTCCTGGAACCCCTTCAAATGCCCCAGACAATTTGGCCCTCTCTGCTTTCCTGCGCACTCTATCCTCAAAGCACCTTTTTCACTTTCGGCAGCCTCCGCAGCAAAAAAGACAAACGTCCAGCTTTTGCTGCCACAGCAAAGGTGCCAGCGGGGAAAAGTGATGCTGGTCCTCACTGCCTCCTGGAACTCCTTCAAATGCCCCACACAATTTGGCCCTCTCTGCTTTCCTGCGCACTCTATCCTCAAAAGCACCTTTTTTCACTCTCGGCAGACTCCGCAGCAAAAAAGACAAACGTCCAGCTTTTGCTGCCACAGCAAAGGTGCCAGCGGAGAACAGTGATGCTGGTCCTCAATGCCTCCTGGAACTCCATCGAATGCCCCAGACAATTTGGCCCCTCTCTGCCCTCCTGCGCACTCTATCCTCAAAAGCACCTTTTTTCACTCTCGGCAGCCTCCGCAGCAAAAAAGACAAACGTCCAGCTTTTGCTGCCACAGCAAAGGTGCCAGCGGGGAAAATGATGCTGGTCCTCACTGCCTCCTGGAACCCCTTCAAGTGCCCCACACAATTTGGCCCTCTCTGCTTTCCTGCGCACTCCATCCTTAAAAGCACCTTTTTTCACTCTCGTCGGCGTTTGGAGCAAAAAAGACAAACGTCCCAGCTTTTGCTGCCACAGCAAAGGTGCCAGCGGGGAAAAGTGATGCTGGTCCTCACTGCCTCCTGGAACCCCTTCAAATGCCCCACACAATTTGGTCCTCTCTGCTTTCCTGCGCACTCTATCCTCAAAAGCACCTTTTTTCATTTTCGGCAGCCTCCGCAGCAAAAAGACAAACGTCCAGCTTTTGCTGCCACAGCAAAGGTGCCAGCGGGGAAAAGTGATGCTGGTCCTCAATGCCACCTGGAACCCCATCGAATGCCCCACACAATTTGGCCCTCTCTGCTTTCCTGCGCACTCTATCCTCAAAAGCACCTTTTTTCAACTTTCGGCAGCCTCCGCAGCAAAAAAAGCAAACGTCCAGCTTTTGCTGCCACAGCAAAGGTGCCAGCGGGGAAAAGTGATGCTGGTCCTCACTGCCTCCTGGAACTCCATCGAATGCTCCAGACAATTTGGCCCTCTCTGCCCTCCTGCGCACTCCATCCTCAAAAAGCACCTTTTTCACTCTCGGCAGCCTCCAGAGCAAAAAAGACAAACGTCCAGCTTTTGCTGCCACAGCAAAGGTGCCAGCGGGGAACAGTGATGCTGGTCCTCACTGCCTCCTGGAACTCCATCGAATGCCCCAGACAATTTGGCCCTCTCTGCCCTCCTGCGCACTCTATCCTCAAAAGCACTTTTTTTCACTCTCGGCAGCCTCCGCAGCAAAAAAGACAAACGTCCAGCTTTTGCTGCCACAGCAAAGGTGCCAGCGGGGAAAAGTGATGCTGGTCCTCACTGCCTCCTGGAACCCCTTCAAGTGCCCCACACAATTTGGCCCTCTCTGCTTTCCTGCGCAACTCCATCCTTAAAAGCACCTTTTTTCACTCTCGTCGGCGTTTGGAGCAAAAAAGACAAACGTCCAGCTTTTGCTGCCACAGCAAAGGTGGCCAGCGGGGAAAGTGATGCTGGTCCTCACTGCCTCCTGGAACCCCTTCAAATGCCCCACACAATTTGGCCCTCTCTGCTTTCCTGCGCACTCTATCCTCAAAAGCACTTTTTTCACTCTCGGCGGCGTTTGGAGCAAAAAAGACAAACGTCCAGCTTTTGCTGCCACAGCAAAGGTGCCAGCGGGAAAAGTGATGCTGGTCCTCACTGCCTCCTGGAACCCCTTCAAATGCCCCAGACAATTTGGCCCTCTCTGCTTCTGCGCACTCTATCCTCAAAAGCACCTTTTTTCACTTTCGGCAGCCTCCGCAGCAAAAAAGACAAACGTCCAGCTTTTGCTGCCACAGCAAAGGTGCCAGCGGGGAAAGTGATGCTGGTCCTCACTGCCTCCTGGAACCCCATCGAATGCCCACACAATTTGGCCCTCTCTGCTTTCCTGCGCACTCTATCCTCAAAAGCACCTTTTTTCACTTTCGGCAGCCTCCGCAGCAAAAAAGACAAACGTCCAGCTTTTGCTGCCCACAGCAAAGGTGCCAGCGGGGAAAAGTGATGCTGGTCCTCACTGCCTCCTGGAACCCCATCGAATGCTCCAGACAATTTGGCCCTCTCTGCCCTCCTGCGCACTCCATC